>NW_010363912.1:208021-217932 GCF_000414095.1 Morus notabilis | reverse complement strand
CCCCCCCCCCCCCCAAAAAAAAAAAAACGAAATAAGAAAACACCAAAAGTGAAATTACCAAACTACCCAAACTGAAATTACCTCTTTGGCATTCTCGTCAGTCGGAGCAATATAGCGGTTCCCCTGACTATTGATGGTGGGATTAGCACTCCCACCAATGGCGTACATCTCCCACTGCGTGAAATCATTATTCACCACATGAATATACCCGCGTCTGCACCGTGGCATACGCTGCACCAGCGCCTCCCCAAAGTGATTAAACGCGATCGTCACCTGCATCCCGGAATCCGGCAAGTACCCATCACTGTGCCCCAACAGCATAACCTCGTCATGATGAGAAAAATAGTTGTTCGTGATTGTAATCCCCGTCGATCCCATTATCGCATCAATCAGCCCGTCCGTACAGTACGACAGCGTGCAATGATCGATCCAGATCTTGCGGGACCCGTAGATGGAGATCCCGTCGCCGTCGGATCTCCCCCTCCACCCAACGTGGGTGGGGCTGGAGGCGATGTCGGCGTGGCCGGAGGGCTTGCAGTGGTGGACGTGGACGTTGTGGATGATGACGTTGGAGATGTACTGGAGGGTTATGCAGCCGTTGCCGACGATGTGGACGTTGGCGCCGCGGCCGTCGATGGTCTTGAAGCTGTTCATGATGAGCTCGTGTTGGAGCTTGATGGTCATGTCGGCGGAAAAGACGATCCAGAGGGGCTCGGTTTGGATGACGGCGTGGCGGAGAGTGCCGGGGACGGGGCGGGCCGGGTCACGGTCGGAGGAGTCGGAGACGACGTAGATCTGGCCGCCTTTGCCGCCGAGGGCGTCGCGGCCAAAGCCGATGCCGCAGTCGGCGAGGCGCTGGCGGTTAGCGGCCCAGTTGGGGTCGCAGCGCCAGCAGTCGTCAATGGGGTTGCCGGTCAGGCATTGTTGTTGGTCGGCTTGGTGGACGGAGAGGAGGCTTCTGCGTGTGAGTGAGGCGTTGACGGACCTGCGAGGAAGAAAGAAAGAGAGTTTGTTTGGTTAGAGGGAAAATGGATGGTTTGACGAGGGAATTTGAGAATGTGGGAGTGACCCATGATTGGAATTGGTTTGGACAGGAAAACCCAGATGGGGTTTTGTTTTTAGTGGAAAACAGAGGAATGCTCTGTTCTGTTTGGTTACTGGGAAAATGAGGTGAATGCAGAGAAAATGAGCTCAACTAAAAAAGAAATGGGCTTTCTTTTTCTCCTTTTTTTTTTTTTGGTTGGTTTGAAGAACAATAGTGGAGCATATTTTGTGGTTTTTAACATGAAAAAACACTTGAAATGAAAATGACCCATTATCCAAAACTGTTTAAAGAACAAAACCTAGAAATGGCTTACCTTTGAACTTCTTCAACAACTGCTTCAGGGTTCGGATGCTGATGAGGAAGAGTGAGATTGTTGAAGCTGAGAGAGTTGGCTTCGACAATGGTGAGAAGAACAAGCCATATTAAGAGAATGTAGGTGATTGTAGTAACCATTCTTGAAAGGACTAATAATTATGGAAGGTTTTGGGTATTTGTTCTTCTTGTTTGCTTTTTTGTAACTACTTTTTTTTTTTTTTTTTTTGCTTTTTCCGTAAAAGACACACTGTTCCTCTTTAGAAGATGACTTCCTCTTGAATGCTCTCTCAACAACTTAGGACCAAACTGCAAAAAAATTTGGGAAAATGTGATGAGGTTTTATAATGAGAAGAAGATTATAATAATTCCATAGCCCCAAAACGTTGCCAAATTTCTAGTGGGAAATGAGTTTAACTTTATCTATGGTTTTGGGGGGTTTTTTGTTTTGATAAATCAGAAGAAAGAAGACAGGAAGAGATCAAAGGAGATGGCTGATGGAGACACCGAGAGAAGTTCAGAGAAAAATGTCTCCCTCTCCATCTCTCTCTCTCTCTCTCCTCGTCTCTAATTCTCCCTTGCAGACTTCAAACACTCACACCTTGCATGTTAATTATTCTAGGAAAAGGAGAAAATTCCAATAAAAGTTAAAAAAAAAAAAGAGAGAGAAAAAAGAAATAATATATATGAGAGAGAGAGGAATAGGCTTATCCAAAATGCTAAGCTCCTCTTTTATTTTGTTTTATTATATATATATATATATATTTGGTTGTGTGTTTCATTTTCTCAAAATCGGCTGCGGATTAAAGATTCTTTGCTGGCTAGGATGAAAGAAAGTATTCCAAGGTCCAAGTGTACACAAAAAAAAGTCTTTTACTTTGCTTTCTGTTTTGGTTAAGAAAGATTCATGAGTTAGATATTAATCAGGGTTTATAGAGCTTTGCCTTTCTGCAGTAATTCTCTATTTTTTAAAGGAAGATTAAAGCCTAGAGGAGCCCTTAATTTCATAAAGTGTCTTTTTGTACAAGAAAAGAAGCAATCAAAGTGATCAAGTAAGATAAAAAGGTGTTCGGAAAACGATAAAGATTCCGGTTTTTTTGGTGACTAATCCTCTGCTTTTGAAATGTTTTTCTTTAGGCAAATTTATTACAGATTCCATTTACCATTAGTTTCAAACCCCTGTATCATTACAGAGCAAGGAGATTTGGAAAGGAAAAACAAAAAACAAAAATGAAGTTTGTGCTAAACCAATTATGACTTGGAATTGGTTATACCAAATCAAGTTTGTTATAAAATTATCAAAAAAAGAATTCAAGTTGTATGTAATATATATTACATTATAAACATGTAACAGAGTCATGCTTAGCAAACAAAAAGAACAAAAAAAGAAAGAAAAAAAAAACAATAATACAAACACTACAATTTTGTATGGACGCGGCATCCAAAAACTATTCTGACGGCAACTTGTCCATAGAGATGAATTAGTGAAATCCAGCGAACAAGAATATTTAAATAAACGCTTGCATTCAATAAAAAAAAAAAAAATATATATTTAAAGACACACAATTATGAGCATAAATACAAAATCCAGTTTTCTCATATACCTAATCATCGACAAAATATAACTATTAATGCATAAAATTATAATAAAAAATAAATGGTACTTAAAAAACGAGGAGTTAAAAAACACACAAACATGGAACAGTTTTAGTACAAAAATCAGTTTCTACTTCTAGCCTGTGTTGATGGAGAAGTTCCACATGCAAATTCGTACCCATGTTGTCAAATTCAATTACAGCAAACAGAAGGAGAGAGCATAAATACTGATTTACAGCAATTAGCTATGTAAATCTCTCTTGACCGCCTAGTTTCCTTTTCTTTTCGTGAGTTCTATCTTTTTCTTTTTAAGGAAAGTTTCCGATTCTGGTAATTACATGTATATATGTAATAAGATTGGCTACTTTTTTCTTTTTAATCTTAATAATTGCACCGATGAAGAAGGCCAAAGGCGGTGGTGGCCACCTGCTGCATTAATCTTATTTTTGGTCTAAGTACTACGTCATATTTTGTTTTAATCCTATAAAGCAGAGAATAATCGAAGCACCCACTATGACGACCTTTTTAAGTGATCGTTATTGTAATTGATATTAATATATATATGCTAAAATTTCTTAAAATTTATGAAATATATTTTTTAAAAACTATTATAGTAAACATAAATTTTAGATTTTTTTCTTAATTATGACAAAATATTAATCTTCAACGTATTGATCCTTCAAAATATATATATATATATAATTGATCTTTAAGTTTTACTTACTTACATACAGTAATAATCTAATCATTTAACCTATAGTTTCAAAGTCATAATTGACAAAACTATTTATCATATAAATTTTTGTAGAAATAATTGCGAGCGGTATACATTTCCCGATCTCCACATTGTTCGTCCGCCGCCTCACCATCAGTCCATTAAGCATTAGTTGCAGGTTGCTTACCTACAGTATAAATATTCTATGATGAGCTTTCGCTCAACAAGTAGGAATTATCTCTCGTAAAATAACTGTAAGTTCACATGAATAAATATGCATGAGCCAATTATGCTTAATTATAATAATGTCTTATTAAAGTCATATTATTTAATCTTATCTTGCTTACTGATGGGCCCGAGTGCTCGTACAATGTGCGCGCAATTATCGGGACGTGAGAGTTTGCAAGGTCCCCAACGACACCATGATTTAACTTACTATATACTTCTTCTTTTTTTTTCTATCTCCCTTGCAGAGTCTGGGTTACCTCCCTCTCAAAGGCTGGTACGGCATTCAACTGAGATTATTCTTATAAGTTTCACTTGACTTATTAAGGTATATGTAATATGGCATGGCATCGCATACTATAACATAAAGCATAAACATGCATATATAATATGTGTAACTTTTTCTTTAAAATTTATTCATATTGTAGGCGAGATTCCTAATTACCTGATTTACAGAGCTAGAATCCATTATTCGTCAAACAGTCTATTATCTTACTTTCTTACTTCTGAAAATGAACACCCATTAAGAGTGTGAGATTAACTGTCATTTGCTATTCTATTTTAAAAAACTTATGAAGGAATCTAATCTTTTACTTAAGGCGTGTCTTCCTTTTATTTTTCAAAGGATCATAAAAATTTACTATAAGGATCAATTTATTAAATCCTCAAAATCTTATTTTTTTTAATTGCCCTTAACATACATATGCCTAGATTGAAAATCAATTTCTGATTAATCAATTACCCAATCTAGCAACTAATCCTCTATAAATTACTTTATTGGGCTTGTTATATTATTAAGGCCTAATTTGGCCTAGAGACTTAATAGAGGCGTTCTAACTCTAGACCGTTGAAATTTAGACTTGAGCGGGAGTTTTTGAACTAATATAGGCGTTGGACCCGCTTCTAACTGTGAAATTCTACAAGCTTAACATATTGGGCTCGTAAGTTCTCGTTTGAATGTTTTTGCTCAAAACTATTAAGGTTTCAAAAGAAACTATTGTTCGACTTTCATAAAACCGATAACTTACTTATTTAGTTACAAATACTAAAATTCCGTTATCAATCCTAAATGAATTTTCTTTCGAATACTGACTTTTGAAACTATTTCACAAGTCATTTTACGGTTAGTTTGTAAACCACTGTGAAACTATGTCTTAGAAATCATTTTCTCAAAAACTTTCTTCACGAATATTTTCCGTTAAACGAGGTCTAAAACCATGGTATTTTACTGAAATCACATCTCGGGTTCTTTGATTAATTTTTCATTAAAAACCAAAAATGTCTTAGTTTTGTCCGCTTAAAACTATGTAGTTTCAAAATTTTGCGTTTTACTGCATCTTAGAATCTGATTTTGAAAATCCGTTTTGCACGAGAATTCTTCGTCTCGCCGAGATCTAAAATTCTCGTGTTCGGAGAAAACTGAGATTCGGCCTCTAAAAGGGCTCGTTTGGCTGCAAACAATGGTTGCCAGTTTTGAAACAGTTTTTTGGACAGCTTTACAGTGTTTTGAAAAACAATTTAAAAGTTGTATTTAGAGTTGAAACTAGGTTTATTCACAATCACATAAAAACGTTTAAAACATCGAGAACTATAAGCTCAAATTTAGAACAACTGAAAAATCTCGCTCTACGATCCTCATTTTCATGTTCAAAGTAACTGAAATTTTTTACCTCTAACCGAAATAAACCAAACTTAAACCAAGCATAAATATATCACTAATCAAACTAACCTTAAAACACACCAAAACCACCATAAACTCATACACCCTTATTACAAACTAATTTCTTCAAGAATCACAAATTACATCAATGGATTCTTAAACTTAAACTTTGCTAGAAAAGAAGTGATTAAGGGTTTACCCTTGAAGGCGAATATAGATTGACTCCTCCGAGCCTCTTGATCACCTTCTTTCTCCTCTAAGGTTTGTTAATGATTTGGAATTTGAAAAGTGGAAGAAACATTGAGAAGGACATTCTAAATCTTAAACTTAGCTAGAAAATAAGAGAGAGGGGTTTAGAGTTTATACTCTTGAAGAAAAATTCTTAGCTAAATGTCTCCTAGAACACTTTGATCTTCTTCTTCTTCTTCTAATGTTTGCTAATGGCTTAGGATTAGAAGAGTGGGAGAAAAATTTTGAGAAGAAATGGAGAGGGAGAGGGGCCGGTTCTTGTGTGTAGGAAAAGGAGAGGAAATGTGCAAGATGGCCAAATTGATGCTTGCACTAATGATCTAACATTTATAGACTTTTGTTTAATCTCCTCTTAGCTTTTAATTAAGCCTATCAAGCTAGCTTAATTAGCAAAAAAATTTGGTTAATTCCCCCATGCATGGCCGGCCATAAGTGGAGAAAAAGAGAGGAAAAGAATCTCATAATTACTCCATCAAATCAATATCAACTCATGTCTATAATTCCCCCATCTAAGATTAATCTCTATAAATTCACATCTCATCACATCTTTTTTTTTTTTCCTTCAAGCTTATCTCTTAAGAATCTCACGATTAACCTCCATAAATTCACATCTCATTACATCTTTTCTTTGTCCTTCAAGCTTATCTATTAAGATTCCATTTAAAGCAGTTAAAATTTATTCTGACTGTAAGGGATTAACTTAGCCGACAAGAAGTTTTAGTTTCCAACGGTTCATTTTTTATTGTTTATTCATAGTTCGATACTAATCCCCGAATAATTCAAGATCGAATTAAGGTCTTAATCGCATAATATTTCAGACTGTTTCAGTCTTGAAAGCATTTCTAAATTATATAAATTTTAATCTTAACTTTTTCTGCATTATATCCCAGGAATGACAACGTTACTGACGGTATCAACTCCCGAGCTCATATTGTATTTCTCTACTGAAAAACATTATCCTCATGACTTCAACTTATTTGTTCAGCAATTAAGAATTTCTTTTGAATGTCAGAGCGTTTCTCAGTACGCTGCTAACACCATACTGTACTTGGAGATTCTTGAAATTAAGATTCTCAAATTGTATATGCACTAAAAATTCTTCTGCCTTAAATTGCGGCGAGAATTTATCGATCGAATTTACTTAATCGTAAAACATGAACTTAACATGAAACTTGCTACAAAATTTAAGAATACTGATATTAATTCCATATATCCTTTAGTCACAAAATATAACATGATATTCTCTAGGAAAATCCTTGATTTAAAAACGTAAATTACATTATTTAATTATGAGATTTTCTCGGTCATTACACATGTGACAATGAAATTTCCATCTGCCTCTAAATTGCGAGTAAGACCGCAACTACTCCATCCCTTCCACCATCTTCGACCACTAAGCCATACACAAGCCCCCTCTCAAAGAGCATGATATTGAGATGATCCATCCACTGTGTCAGCAACCAAAAACTCACCAAAAAAAGCCTATCCAAAACCCATGTCTTTGTCCCAAAACAAGACGGCATCAGTGTTGGTTTCCGAATCGAATTTAAATAGTCAGAGTTTCACTGAAAAAAATGAATCCGCTACATCTAGGCACCCTTTCACGAGGTTAGGAGTTCAGAGCACCGTCCAAGGACAGGAGCACTACCCAAGGGCGGCACCAGACTCCAGCCCTTTGAGACTTACAACAGAGGCAGCAGAAAGAAGAGAAGGGAAAAAGAAACCCCTAGCAGGAGAGAGAGAGGGAGAAATCTTGTACTCTTTATAATAATGACAACAAAAATTTAGGTTTATGATTTACTACATATGAAATTGTCATAGAGATGTATAAATATTAAATAGACATATTTTAACACGCATATTTATATTAGGATCACATAATGATAAAATCTTGAAAAATTAAAAAAAGAAAATTGTAGTGAATAGCAGATTCATGAATAAAGAACTAGCAAATTTTAAAAATATTTAAAGTAAATAGCAGTTTACTGTGTAAATATTTTTTTATAAAAAAGTTGTAAAAAGAAAATTTACATGGAATAAATCTTTTTGCTAATCATCGAAAAGAACATTTACACAATAAACTATTATTTACTTTAAATAATAAAATTTGCTATTTATTTCAATTATTTACTATAAATCTAATATTTACTTCATTCTCCCTAATTAAAATACATCAATGAAATAAATACAAAATTAAAAATGTTTACTTTTAAATAAATATTTAAAATATACATGTTTTTAATTTGGTGTGGAAAAAATAAACAAATTATTTTAAATTAAGTTTTCATTCTCAAGGTTATTTTTATAAATTTAGATAATGATAACAAAAGTAGCTGTACAAAAACAATCTCTAATATACTTCCCACATTTTGCTATGAACTTTTATAAGCTACCAGACAAAAATAAGATTTATCAAACTCTTTTTAAGTATTTTTTTTAAGGAAAAAAACTAAAAACAACCTCAAAAAATAATCCTAAACAGACCTAACAAGTTGATAGATTCATAACTTATTATGAGATATTTAAATATTAATTTACCCTTAAAAAGACAAAAAAAAAATTGCATAACCATCTTCCTATTTTGTCTTCATTTATTTATAAAGATTACATAATCTCATCATCTCTATAAAAATATTTCACACTACGATCTAGTTAATATCTCATATTCAGTGTTCGTGGGCATAATTTATAATAGTACACTAATTTTATCAAAAGGTGTAGACACTACAAGAAAAAGGGGTTTTTACGATGACTTTTTGTCGTCGCAAAAACCCCCATGTCGTCGCAAATAAGTGTTTTTACGACGACATGTCGTCGCAGATATGTCACTGCAAAAAAATAGTCACAAATACTTTTTTTGCGATGACAAAGTGTCGTCGCAAATATATTTGCGACGACATTTTTCTTTTGCGACGACGCTCGTCGCTAATACCCCGTTGTTTAATTTGTCGTGATATAACATTTTTTGCGACGACAATTTCAAAATGTCGTCGTAAATAATTACCATTTTTTGTGACGACAAGTATAAAAAAGTCGTCGCAAAAACTGAAATAAATTTTTTTTTTGAATTTTTTAAAAAATGGCAAATAATTAATTTTTAATAATTTTAATTAAACATTATTATGTTACATACTGAATATAATTTATTAAGATACATTAAAAGTAAAATATAAATTAATATTAAAAACAGTAAATCTAAATAAATTTATAAAATATATTATGAATACTACATGAAGTGCATATATAATGTTCAACAAAATATAAAAGTCTAAATAAAGTGAAAAATCAAACAGAACATATAACGAAACTATTCGTCTAGGTTTGCAGCATCGTCAACAGCTGAGTCATCATCAGGACTGTCATCATCTGAAGGAGGCAGAGGAGCGTCTAGGTTAATTGGTTCTGGACGAGCAATCGTAGGTAATTGGATGTTGGGCTGCAATTTAGACACCAACTCTAACATCTTCATCTGATTGTCATAAATCTTCATTTGTTCTCGGTACGATTTCTTTAAATAACGATCCATACGCGGGTCAGGTTGAGCCGATGATGTTGCATCCGAGAATGAACCAGCAGATGAAGGAGAAGCCCCGGAGTAATGCTTTTAGGAGAGCATCGGACCCACTCCTTTCTTATGTCCTCTACGCATGCCAAGAACTTGCTCTAAAACCTCATGCTCGTCAAGGGGGGGTCTAGTCGTGCTTGAAGTAGTCTGTGTTCTCTACATTTGTGTCTCCTCCTCCAGAGTGTTCTACATAATAAGACATTATAATTATTTTTACGTGTTATAAAACCATTATTTCAGTATAAAAAAATTTAATAAGAAAAGTAAAAATACTTACGAAAGTCTGTTCCACATGGGTATTAACCCAAGAGTCCCCGCGACGATGCATGTCCGCCCAATTGTCTATAGCAGACATCGGCTCTTGGGTCTCCGTACTGGCCTGTGAAATAAATTACATTTATTAAAATTCTTAAATTCTAACTAAATTTCGGCAGCATAACGACTTATTTTTCATATAATCCAAAAATCAAAACTTGCAGAAAAACAACTTTAAAAGATTTCGGCACACCATAGCTGCAAGATGTGCCACCCAGAACAAGAATCA
>NW_010363912.1:180700-207545 GCF_000414095.1 Morus notabilis | reverse complement strand
GGGAAAGAGAGAGATATTGCAGGAGAGAGAGAGAGATTTTGCAGAGAGAGTCGGGAGAAAATGAAGAAGAAGCGTATATTAGGTCACAGTTATTTGCGATGACAAATTCGTCGCAAATAAATTTAAAATGTCGTCGTAAATAAAAAAATATTTACGACGACATTGTTGTCGCAATTAATACAAACATCGTCGCAAATAACCTTTTTTCCCCGCGCATACTTCTCGTCAACTAGATTATTTGCGACGACATTGTTTCAATGTCGTCGCAAATAATCCTAAACTATTTGCGACGACGTCTCGTCGCAAATAGTCGCTGCTTGTCGTCGGAAAAACATGGATTATCTTGGCGCCAAAAATCCGCGCCATCGAAATTTGCGCGTCAATATTATTTGCGACAACATTGAAATTATTAGTGACGACATGTGCATTTTATTTAACGGGAGGTATTTACGTCGTAAATAGTGTATTATTTGCGACGACATATGTCGTCGCAAGAAAAGTCGTCGCAAATGGGCATAATTATTGTAGTGAGAGTTCAAATCTTTCATTTCTAATTAAAAAAAAATTAACTATACACATCCCACGTGTACTGAACATGTATGATGAGTAAATACTTTTTGCATGTAATCTGACTTTATAATACTACTAGCAAAAAATTGAAAAAAAAAATGAAAAAGCCTTGTTTTGTATGTACTTAATTGTCGACAAATTCATCTTCCTAAAATTTGAGTGCCAATATATAGTAACTTATATACTTTGGTTTCTATTTCTTTATCAAGCACAAATTATCAAATTGTATTAAGTTATTTTTTTACGTAAACACAGATCATCTAAATGAATATCAAATTGTGTAGCATACGCATCAAGAATAATTATCAAGGGAACAAATACAACCACATTTCAAAGAGAAGGATTTCAATTTTCAGAGTTAATGTATAATTAACGTTGTATGTCATCCATTTTTTTTTTAATCTTTTGTGAAGTCATAGAGCAACATGCCTCAAGCTTTGTTCTTTTGCTTTTTATTTTTATTTTTTGTTTTTGTTTTTTTCTTTAGAATTGATAAATTTCATTTATTTATTTTTTCATAAAATTATAGGGACCACTAGGTACATTTTATAAAAATTTTCTTAGGGCGCATCTTCATTCATAAAATGCTTTGCAAAAAAAATAATAATAATTTCCCTTAGAGATCACTAAAAAAAAAAAAAAGTTATACGTCTACCTGTTACTATAGTTAGTTCTTCTAATTGCAATTTTGTAGTTTCATCTATATTTCATTATAAATATGCATATCTGAATTTATAATAAAACTTATAATAGATATTTTTTTCTGTTCTAATATTGATAAAAAATTAGTTCTTCACAAATTTTAGTGTATATATTTGTTACCACTCTTGAAAAACAAAAATGTAACCTAAAACACGACTAGTATATCAAGAAGAAAAGAAAACTCTATATACATATCTATAAGAAAAAAACAAAGACAAAGTATATGTTATGCAGCACCGACTTATTTAGCTGTTCCCCATGTTGATACAACATAAAATATAGTTTATCCATTTTTTTTTCTTTAGGTCGGTTATCTATATGTATATGCATATATTACCAATATTCGGACCGACCTTATCTTGATGCTCGTGGTTTATAATTCCTTGTTTTTTTTTTCCCCCCATATATTGTCGGGTTCGCTACTACCCTGCTGTCGTAATTATTATTAATATACATGTGATAATAGGGTGTGAGAATATTACTATTAATTATAGTTTATTAATATACATGTTGAATATAAGTTAATTAATTATTAAATTAGTTAAGAAAATATTTTTCTATTATTTTTTTTAGGGAAAACAAAATCTCGTATTATTTTTAACTAGAGAGAATCTGTAAGACTGTACCATTTATTTAATGTAACAGAAGTCATTTTCAATGAAATTATTTTTTTTCCTAATTATTTCACTATGACAACCTGCATCAGAAGCGCCCCAATTAAACTGTTTCCTTCATTCTTCATGAATAGTTGTGTGTGTGTGTGTGTGTGTTTTTTGTTTTTTTTGTTTTTTGATAGAAATGAGTAGTTTTTTTTTTAATGAAATAGAAATGAGTAGTTGTGTTTTATCTAAAGAAGTCTAGAATGTTTTTGTCTTTTTCCCCCTCTAACTAAGACTGACTAAGCTCTAAAATTAATGAAAAATATTTCACACACTAACTCTAATCTGAAATTCTTTTACACCAACTTACATGGCGTGCGCGTAACTTGTCATTCTTTTTTATTGTAATTATTTAAAATATCATCACGTCAATTAATAATAATTAATAAGTGACCCCACATATAAGTAAAAAAATGACCACTCTGTACTATATAACTTGGTGCAAAATAATTAGAATTAGAATCATGGTTCAAACAATGATTTGAATCATGATTCATAATTTGTTACAGTATTTTCTCTCATAAAAAATACACGTAAATTAAAAATAATTTTAATCACATGATTTTAATCCATGAACCAAACGCCTCTGGTGTTTCTAACACTTTTCAAAATTAATTGCTCATAATTAAAGTCCCATATTGTTCCAAGAAGAAAAACAAAACGACGCTAAATATTAAATAGAGATTAACTGCGATCAATTATAACTCACTGACCTACAATGACTCAAGTGACTGGGTGCGTGAGTGCGTGTGTCTATCCAAGTTTGAATTCTAGCCGGAAAAAAACCTCACCGACCTACAAACATGACAATATGATGATAGCTTTATACACAGAAATACTTGAATATTATGGCCAGCTGAGTGTAACATTTATTTTTTTCTTTTCTTGTTGCTAATAAACATGATTCTTCGTACTTTACAGGTACAGATAGCTCATAAGCAGTGCCAAAGTCGTATTGTAGGGGGCTTTCAGTTTTGAATTCAAGAAGGAAGTTGGTAATTGGACACACATAACTATCATGAATATATATAATCAATCTAATAAAAAACTTTGCTGAATCTGCTTTACAAACGAAACTTTTTTGAAATCAATCCATGTGTGCCTTTCCAATTGTCATAAAAATGATATGCAGACTCACCCACGTTAAAATTCAGATCTCTGTCCTACTCCTATCTCTTTTAATTTTGTTTTATATATTTGACTCTATTAAGGTTTAGTCACACTGTTTGATGCTTTATAGTACCGGTGATGAAGTTAAAGTGGGGACCTCTTTTTACAGCGCATACTATTCTGGCAAAATAAATTCTTGACTATTTATTTTCTTTCATAGCTAATAAAACCGTGTAAGTTTTTACAACCCTGATCTACCTTAGTATTTCAATAATTTCCTCTTTTAATTATAAAGGTATTTGATCTCAAGATATTTAGAAAATTAATGTTTCCAGATGTGTCTAACACCACAATTAATAAAAAAATAAATCTTAGTTATAGAACTCATGTTACGGGGTTCATTTTCTCTTACAGATTGTGATGTTGAACATTATCGGTATTTTATAAAATTATTAAGAATCTAAGATATGAAAACTTTCTTAGGGACGACAATGATGTTCAAACACCACAGCTAAAATAAGGGCCCTATTTGCAGGGACCATGCTGTAGGACACATATTTTACAAGTGTGTTGGACATATTGACACCCTTTAGCATTGTTTTTAAGATACATGAAAAGTATTTTGGACATTTTAAGTATCATAACTAATATAAAGTGAGCCTTATTGAGAACCTCACGTTGTGGGAC
Organism: Morus notabilis; assembly: GCF_000414095.1. Classification (NCBI taxonomy): domain Eukaryota; kingdom Viridiplantae; phylum Streptophyta; class Magnoliopsida; order Rosales; family Moraceae; genus Morus; species Morus notabilis. Next base: position 203,817 of record NW_010363912.1, on the reverse strand, counting down.
TATCATTTTATCAGTATTTAGTGCTCAATATCACCAATGTGCCTAACAATGTCAAAGCTATAAACTTTCTGTGCATGATATCACCGGACGATTCGTGTCCATTCATGGTTCCCAGTACCGGTAAAGGCCTTTATCTATTTTCATAATTATAAGGAACCCATAAAATTTGTCTCAATAATTGCAAACCATTATCCTAATTGACGTGAGTTGTAATAGCTCTAACAGATGGTTCACTTGGCAAACCATTATCCTAATTGCATTTATTTCCTAGTAGTTTAGTAGATTAAAGAGAAAAGAGCAATTTATTTCGCTAAGTACAATTAGAGTTGTTGTGGGTGAACTAGGGGTGCTTCTCTACTTTCCAATTTTTTTTTTTAAAAAAAAGATGTGAGTTTTACATATATACTCAATTATTCTTAAAACACAATATGCCAAATGTGAACATTTTCAACAAGACAAAATCATAATGTGTCCAAGACCTGTCATATAATCAATTATGAAATAAAATGAATTCTTATTGATGATAAGCACCAACAAACATGAAATTGTAATAATAAAAGATTTAGGCAATGCGAGTGTAAATATAATTTTCTAGTGACTCGAAAAATGCTCGCATTCATTATTGTCAAACAAACCGCTAATTAACCTTTTATTATTATTAAGTTTGGCTTTCAGCATGACCACACAGAATATAAACGGTGACTTTTTATGTTCGAGGCTCACCACAACCTCTACAACTGCCGAGCTTTAACTTAAAATATTAGCTATCCTTTTCACACCAAATTAATAAAGGGATTGACAACTTATAAACTTGATTTTGGAATAAATAATGAAGAAGGTGAAATTTAGGCTCAAAGGTTTTCTCCCAAAGATTTGTAACAATGTAAGCCTAAGAGATGAAAGTGCTCACACAGATTATGTGAAAGAAGTTTGGCATAAGCGTGAACTTTCATTCTAAAAAATAGGAATTGAAACAACACTACAACAAAAACATCAATTAACATCGGTTGAAAACTGTTGTTAAAAATGTTTTAATATCGTTTTGTACTCACATGGTATATTGAATGATGTTAAAAATAGGTAATTTTAACAATGATTCTTGATCGATGTTAAACATTTTAAATGACATCTCAAGTGCCGTCAATAGCCGTTGTTAAAATATTAAAAGACATTGGTGATCAGTTGGTATTAAAACTGTTTAAAGGAGGTAAGTCAATGACCGACATCAAATAATGTTCAACAAAATTGCTTAATTAGTTGACATTCGGGGATTTAACGTAGTGCTTTCACTAAATGATCTATGACTTAATAAAAAAAATGTTTAGCAGACACAATTTAATAATGCAAGTCGAAAAAGGAAAAAAAAAGACCCTTAAACTCTCATTGATAGAAAATACACACACAGACACAAAATAATAACTAGGGTCCGTTCGGTTCGCTAATTCGAGTTGAGATGTGATGTTGTATGAGAGTTTTTTACTGTAGTAAAAAAGTTAGATGTGATTGTTTCTGAGAGCTTTTTACTGTAGCAAAACTCGAATTCTAAACTCGAATCAGCGAAAAAAAACATGTTAAAATACACCAAAATGAACATCAAACTCAAATGTTTCCAACATTCAATTGATCCAAGTATACAAGTACATGGCTAATAAACAAAACAAAAGGCACCTTAATTTGATCATCAACATAATTCAAATTTTGAGACATCGAGATAAGTCTAGAAGCGCAGAAATTGGACAGTTTGAGACAACTTCAAACGCTAGAAGTGTAACAGTCTTCTCCAACTATTCTAAAAAGCTTTTTCTGCAAAAGGCATTCATATCTCATTTTGGCGTGTCTTCTTAAAAGCGAGCAAACACTACAAAATTTTAAGTGAAGAACATAAAGAACTTTTGCTCACGAAAATTAACATGGATGACATTTATAAACGGTACTCAAAACAGATATATCATATATATATATATATATATATAAGAAATTGCATCTTACATTTTCTTCTCGACTTGGTTCTATACTTTCCTTGAGCATACTGTTTACTGGTCCACAATTGCGCCAGACTTCTATCTCGACAGAGCATATATTAAAATTTTTATCTTGAAGTAATAAAAAGTATAAAATGTAATGAGGGCGTATATTAAAAAAGCTGTATTTCAAGGGGACAGAATGAAAAAATCACAAACTTTTAAGGACTATTTAACAAAAATATTAAAAAAAACTCAATAGGAACGGCTGCCCCCACTCATCTCTAAGTGACTCCGTCATTGCTGGTCGATCGGGACAAGTCGATTGGTCCTCCTCTACCAACAATACTCAATTTAGCGCCTAAAACCATTTTATCCACGACTTGCTTCTCTATTTTCATCGGAATTCGATGATTCTTGAAGCGTTGTTAAGCTAGAAGACTTGGTATATAATATGATGTTTAATTAAAATTTAAAAGTTATAGACAAGTGAAAATTCATCAACACTTTTAATCTTTGACATCCGCATTAAGTTATAATTAAGTTCTTTTCAAATTTTTATCCAAACTTTTTCATGTTAAAATCCATCAAGAATAATTCATCAGGATCATAGACAAATTATAGCCTAAACTTAGTAAAAAAAAAAAAAATTTCTTCAGTTCTTTTGGTGTTAATGACAATATACTTAGAGCTTTTAATCTATTTATATTTATATAGTTCTTATTCTAAATAAATTAACAAGCTTATGAGTTTGACTCACTTTTTTAAAGAATTTATAGTCCACAAAATTATCACAAGATATTATATTTATCTCAAGTAATTATACATTATGCTTGTTAGTAATTACTTAAAATATGTTATTATGATTGTTTGTAATTGTAAGTACTATAAATACTTTCAATATTATTCTTAAAATATTTTTTTATTTAAAATTATAGGAAAAAAAAAAAAAAAAAAAAAAAAAAAAAAAAAAAAAAAAACTTAACCAACGCCATCGCCATCATTCTCGCGTGGCTTAAAAATTGTGCGTAGATGTTGAAATATCATATATCATATATCTAGTAGACTCGCACACGCAATTTGTCAGAAAGCTAGCCATTATATTTTCTTTTCCTCCTTTGAAAACGTATTCTGCGTTATAAGTCTCGCAGTATACTACTTACTTCAAAGTTTTAAACTACTTTTGACGCGTAAAATATAATTCTACACGTGTCTTGTCAAGACGTACGTTAGAATCTGTTGCGGTAGTCCATTGTGTGTTTCTTTTTCTAATACGTCCAAAATAATACAGGTTTGAAAGTTAAAACCCACTAAAAAGGATATTGGGTAAAAAGTGATCATAGTAAGTTGATATCTTTTTGCCCCAACTTTCTACTTTGTACTAGTTGAAGAATACGTGCATTAACTTTTAATTATCCTATTATTATTAAAAGTATATAATAATTCAAAAAGAATTAAAATAAAAAAATTAAATTTTAGGGTAAGTAACAAAAAAAAAAGATTAAAAAAGGAACTAAAATGAAAGAGAAAAAAAATCTTAGAGAGCCAAAAAAAAAAAAAAAGAAAGTAGCGACACCGTTACTATTCACACATTTTTGACTAAGAAGTATGTGAATAGTAAACGAGTACATCAAAAGCAAAAGAAAAAAAAAATGAATAGTTAAAATATTGTTTATAAAGGGTGATTTTCAACCAAAATTACGTCGTTTTGATTGAAAATAGTGTAGGCCATTGATTGTATATTGTTATAGATTTATATGTTAGAGCATGCTACTTAGAGTCCGTTTGGTATCTAGATTCGTTCTATGATTCGAATTATGGTTCATGGTTCGTTACAGTATTTTTTCTCATAAAAAATACACGTAAATTGAAAATGATTCTAATCACATGGTTTGAATTCATGAACCAAACGCCACCACTTGTGCTGAGGGACGTCCTCCACTCAAAAAGTGATCTAAATCAAGGAGCAGCTTAATATGCTCTATTTTATTCTTTTTATTTTAAGGCGAAAAGTTTTAAGCTTTTAAAATGTTATGCTGACAGGGCTTTTCGTTAAAGGCTTTACGGGTGGGCTTTATCTCACTGAATGTGCTAACGGTAAATGTATGCGTGGGCGTGATTAAATCGCTTTAAATCAAGTGTTAGACTGGTACGTAGGAAAACAAAAACTTCACATTTAATATCTCTAAGAAAATAATCTATTACTAGAACTCCACTACCGCTAACCACCACACTCAGTGGTCAGATAAACTGTGTTCAATAAACCATCAATTGTTAGGGCAAAAAAGTCGCATTTTAGTAATGAGGATATCTTAAGCTACAAACAACCATAATTTCTCGTGACAAATATGGTCTGGACCCTAATCACTTTAACTTGCAAATTCCATGTGCAATGCCGAGTATATTGTGAAATTTTATTACGCAAATTGGGCAATTTGTCATTTGATTGGACCCAGTACGCACCTAATTCTGCAATATTATGCACTTTTACAAGTACTTTTTGTGAGTGAAAGAAAAAAAAGAAAACATCAAAGTAGCCGTTTAGTATGGCCTAAATGCGTCAAATTACCATTCATATCACAAAAGAATATCTTTTAAGAATTACAGAACCAATCATCTTGATTCTAAAATCTGAGGCCTGAGAGAACAGTTTAGAGCTAGCTAACTTTAATTTTCCTATATGTATGGTTTTGGTCATGTTTGATACTAACGCGGCCTTTATCGAGCTAATTCTAGCTAGGTTCCTAGCTAGTTCTTCAATTTTCATATTTAAAAATAAAAATGGGTGGAATTAGACGGCAAAAATACGGGGATTAAACTTGTTAATTGTGACCCCTTTTGGCTTTTAACTATCATTTATAATTATGTTGCAAGACCCGGCCGTGAAATTAAAATTTTTCTTTTTTTTTGTTTTTTTTTTTTGTTTGAAATACTTGATAATGGCAGTTTTATCTCTCGAGTATTGAATACTTAAGTTGATTTCTACCTTAAAAAGTAGAACGCCGATTTCGGCTTTGGATAAGGATTTTGAAAATAATTAGTGATTATTCTACGTGTATTTGTCTTGTTAGGGAGAAAAGCCATATACACGATCCAATGAGTAGACAGATAGAGAAAGAAGAAGAAGAAGAAGAAGAAAATGTTGTTGTCTTAATGCATGCATTCATGCATGTGAGCCACAAAGTTATCGAAGAAAAAGAGGGAATAAAAATGCCTTTTTCAAGCCAACTTGTATAAGAAAATTAATAAAAGATGCAAAGAAAAAAAAAAAAAAAAAAAAAAAAAAGAGGGGGAAATAACGTCATGGAGAAAAAGAAGCAAATTGAGATTACATACGATACTATACGTATTTAAATGGAAAAACAAAAGGAAAAAGGAGAGAATAAAAGCAGAATATTGAAGAAAATGTGGAGTGTTAATTAGTCGTTGGTGGAATGAGTGTTAGTGACATTTCCTAGGCTTCTTTAGAAATGGATCAAAAGATATTCCAAACTAACAAGAAAAGAAATGCTTGGCTTTGGAAAAATTATATACGTCACTGTTTTATATCCAAGTTGGGTCGCAAAAGGTCAAAAAAAGGGTTATCATATTTTGTTGGAAAAAATGAAAAAGTTATATCTGAGAGTGTATAAGTTTGAATTTTTACTCTTTATTCTTGATAAATACAATTGTATTAGTGTAATTATTTGACTAAAAAAATTATGAGTCAAAAATAAAAGATAAAAATCATGATCTATACACTTTCAAAAAGTATCTATCAATATTACCTACGTTATTGTTGTAGCTGTGGCCCACTTAAGGATCAGAATTTAGAAGAAGAATCATTAGACATGAATATATATTGCTACCGAATATACATGAAGAAAATAAGGGCGACGTTATATTATAGGAGAGATTTTTTAGTATGCTTGGCGTATCGATAGGTGAGGTTTTTTTAACCGTTAAATCTGCGTACTTTTTGACTTTCACGTGATTTTATGTAGATCTGACGGACAGAAAACCTAACATACTACTACGTTGGCATACCAGAAAAGGTCTCATATTAGAGATAGCCAATTGACAATTTTTTTTTTACTTGAAAAGAGCAAAAAAAAAAAAAAAAAAAAGTTGACATGCTTTTGTTCTAGTATAAAAGTGTATTTTCTCTAGTGTTTTAGGGTGATCATTTCATCACAAGAATTTTATTTTATTTTATTTTACTTTAACATTGTCTGTTCTACACATAGTCGAGGAGATAAAAGATAGTTTAAATGCAATATGTTTGTTTGTTAATAATGTTTTTGTAAATATACCGGAAGCTTCATTTACTTCGCTGATTCGAGTTGAGATGTGACTTTATGTGAGAGCTTTTTACTATAGCAAAAAAGTTAGATGTGATTGTTTGTGAGAGCTTTTTATTGTAAAAAAATTTAAATTCTAAACTCGAATCAGCGAAGTGAACGGGGCCTTAAACTTTCAACGTAATTTAGTCGTTATACATTAATTGTTATTAATGCAAATAAGTACAATAGTACATGATATGATATGATATGTTTTAAATCACATATATTGAAGTGACTACACCAAATTATGATATTACGCAAGCAAAATATCTAATCAGTTGATATCCTGAATCCTTATTTGTCATTGCTACATTACATTTCTTACATATCATATTATTTAGAGTGCATAGAGCTTGTATTGGGTGCCAAATGCCAATTTAGTTGGATGTACAATATTCTTCCTTTGGAACTAGGAATTTTTGTCAGTGAGAGTTCATAATTAAAAATTTTAATTGAATTATAAGATTAAATTTTTAATATTCAGAGAGATCTGTGCACATATAATGTATTAAAATGTATGTTATAGTTTTCTCTTTATCAAAAAATAAATTGAGTTGGGGCTTGAGCTTCTCATGTTCCTAATTAGTTCCGTGCGTACTTCTTGAAAATAAAAAAAAAGTGGATTTTTGTAATTAAAACCCCAAGTATAAGGGAAAAAAAACACAATAATATGTAAATCAATCATGGTATTGTATTTGGTGAGGATAAAAAGATAAATACTTTTTAAAATGTTTGACTTTAGGTTTTTAATTTTTATTATTTATTAATATTTTTTAAATAATCATATTAGTTAAAAAAATATTAATTAATAATAAAAAAATAAAAATCCAAATCATATTAAAAGATAATTTCAGTAATTTTCTCTATTCGTATCTCGCTTCACATGAAAAGGCCTAGTTCATATTGAAAAGGATGGATTGCAAGATCAACGCAACTTCCTTAACCAAGGCCCAATATTCTTACCCCACGACCAGAGAGAATTGGCTAAAGAAGCAAAATTTTGCCTTTTGTAAAATAAATAATGAAAGTAAGTAACAGCTTAAAAAAAATGAAATAAATAACACTAAATAACAATTTTATTAGATTAAAGTAAGTAGCAAGTTTTTAGAAAATTTGAAGTAAACACTACTAAATATCAAATTTATTAGATAAATAATATATTAACTAAAATGATTTACATAGTAAATTTACTATTTATTGTTATTTACTTCAAACATATTTAAACATAATATTTACTTTAATTATATACGGTAAAAATATTATTTATTTCTTTATCATAACATCTAATAAGACAGAGGAAAAAAGATAAATACCCTCTTAGAGTAAATGAGTCTAGATTTTAGCCACTTACTCTTTATTAATATTATTTTAGTCAAATAACTATATTAGTTAAAATGATATTAATTAACAACAATGAGTAAAAATTAAGATCCATCCATTTTTAAAAGTAAGTTTAGTAACTTTTTCTGTCAGATTTTAACATAGGCCCATTTAAAAAATTTACATAAGTCCTCAAATTGTGTTAAGCTCAGCCTGCTCCATCTTCTAATAGAAAGACAAAAATACAATCTCTTGTTGTAAAAAAAAAAAAAAAGAAAAAAGAATAAAAAGACACACACATGTCTCTCATTTAAATAAATGTTATATTACCATTTTACTTCTACATTTTACAATCGTCAAATCACCCCACTAGTGGGATCATAAACAAGACCTAAAGTTTTATATGTGCATGAATTATTTATTTATTGTATTTAAAGAGGAATTAAACTGGTGAATGAGTTACCACTATTCTTCTAATTGATGACAGAGAGAACTTTCTCCAGCTTAGACTCTATTTGGTAGGAAAGATAAAGAATATGAATTGGATGTAGAGAGTTGGATGGATGGAGATTATGAATAATGAAGAGGATTATAGTAATCCATTATGTTGTTTTTTTATTTTTTTTGATAAATAGAGATTTCATTCAACCTGTAACAAAGCCAAACCCGACAACAGGGGACAAAAAATGGCAACAAGGAACAAAAAAAAAACAACAAATAGAGAGGAAACATCGAAGAAGGAAAACAAGAACAGCTACAACTAAGCCGAAGACAAAGAAAGAATTGAGGCCCAAAACTAGGGGAACCATTCCTCAGTATCCTTAAAAATAGCAGGGGGATGGAATCTTGAGACAAGAAACCAAAAATAAGGGTAGTCCTACTCCACTTAGCCAAGTTATGGCTCGCAAAGTTACACGATCTATTAATCCAAGAAAATTATGTGATCTCGAAGACTAGGGAGAGAGTGTCGCAATCCATCTTAATGTTTTGGAGAGACCAAGGACAAATAATAGCGGAGCTAGTAACACTTAAGATAGCAAGAGCATTATCACTTTCAATGGATGTTGATACCAGAATTTCTCACACACCGATGGCCCACCGGCGAAGTATTGTTCTCACTTGGGCCCGCCGTGACGGGTGGGGTTTTATTCCTTCGTAAAAGGCGTCTCGCTGGTAGAAGGGGTTGGCACTCTGGTACATATACCTCTCCAGACCCCGTCTCCAACCGATGTGGGACTCTTGGCATACAACAATGGATATTGTTGAGAAGGCTGATTTGAAGGAAGCTTGAAGGGCGAAGCGAATAGCCTCTATCTCAGCCATTAAGGGATCTTTAGTTTTGATCAGAGAAGTAGCAACCATAACTATGTTTCTATGCAAGTCCCGGCTAACAGCAGTAACCACCAAAGTGGACTGACCCACTAAACAGTCCACATTAACCTTGATCCACCTCGGAGGGGGAGGCTGCCACTCTTTAAAAGCTTCGAAACGGATGACTAGCGAGGTAAAAAGCTGATGGTATTGCTTCTGAACCTGCTTGAAAGAATGCAGCGGGTTGACTTCCAAACCTTGGAACACCGAATTTTCATAGCTTCCAAATCATCTCCAATGCACTCGAGGTGAAAAAGAAGAACTCTATTAACTAAGAAAGGGTTAAGTCTCCAAACAAGGCCAGCTTTAGGATGTCCTTTATGGATTCAAGGTAAAAATGTTCGGATCGTAAGCTCCAAGGAGACATGAACAAGATCAGCCTCGAGAATCTGAAATACAGAAAGATGTGAGTAATGGTGGTTTCCCTCATTTCCCCAAAAAGTGGGCAAATCTCTTCTCCTCCTCTAATTCTTCGAGAAATCTCTGCCCTGACTGGCAGGGCCCCCACACTAGCTCTCCACCACAAACGCTTGTGTCACAGATGTAATTTTAACTTCCAAAGAGACTTCCACATATTCACCTCACCTAAAGATCCATGAATCCGATCATTACATTCCAGCTAATACGCCGTTTTGACAGAGAAATTCCCTTTGGAGGTGGCTGTCCAAATCCAGCGGTCTGGGGTACTTTCCGTGGTGAGGGGGATAATAAGAATAGTCGTCGCCTCTTCCTCTAAAAAGAAGGCACAGACTTTGCTTTTGTTCCAATTTCCATTGTTATTGAATAAATCCGGGACCTCATAGAACCCAATAGCTTCCGGGCACTTAGGGGAGGTATCCAAGGGTCCTTCCAGAAGTTAATCGATCCTCCATTCCCAACTAACAAACAAGCTCCTTTCTCTATAAGATCCTTAGTATTGATTAAGCTTTTCCAAAAGCTAGAGTCAGAAGGTTTGGCTTCCGCACCAAGGAAAGTTCTCCCTCTAAGGTACTTTTCAGCGAGGAGCTTAACGTAAAGCGAGTGAGAATCTTTAAGCATATCCTATCCCCATTTAGCAAGCATAGCTCGGTTCATGTCTCTAAGTTTTCTTAAACCAGACCTCCCTGAAACTTGGACAAACAAATAGAATCCCACGACTTCCAAAAAATCTGTCGGCCTTCTTTACACTACTAGGCATTTCTGTAAACCCGATCAAGCTTTTGGCAGATAGATTTAGGAATCAAGTATGTCATCATGCTATAAGTCGGAAGAGCTTGGCCTACTGATTTTAGGAGAACAAGAGTACCAGCCTTAGAGAGAAGTTTAGTCTTCCAGCCAGCCACCCTTTTTTGGGCCTTATCCACGAGATAATTGTTGGTTTTTTGAAAGAGCAGAGGATGGAAGATGGAAATAGGCTAATAGATAGAGCAAACTTGAAGAACTAAGAACAATCGGAAGAGCAAAAAATGAATAGCAACATGTGTTTTCTGCTTTTCTACAGTAACTTCAATACATTATAGATACATATATGGAGAGAGACAGATAGAGCAAGAAGACGTGATCTTCAACAAAACAAAAACAAATAAAAAAGATTTTGTCCACAGAAGTAAGGCACTCTCCCGTACCATACACCATACGCTCATTAATAACTTTGCTTCACAAACTACAAAAAAACAGAAGAAGATGTGACAGCAAATGTGCCACAATCCACCTACTTCAACACTCCTCCTTGGCACTTTTGCTGGAAACTCCCAAACTCTTCCTTAGTTGTTCGAACCTTGTTTTGGGCAATGCTTTAGTCAAAACATCTGCAAACTGATCTTCAGAACTGCAATGAGTTAATTTGACTTCTTTTTCTTTTTCTGCTTCTCTAATAAAATGATATTTGATCTTGATGTGCTTGGTTCTTCCATGAAACACAAGATTTTTTGTCATAGCTATAGTAGATTGATTGTCACAAAAAATTACAGTAGCATTCTCTTGCATGTGATGCAAGTCTTCAAGAACTTTTCTTAGCCAAATGGCTTGATTGACAGCAGCAGTAGCAGCAATATACTCTGCTTCAGCTGTTGACTGAGCCACCACATCCTGCTTTCTAGAATTCTAGCTGATCATGCCAGAACCAATGGTAAAAATATAGCCTGAGGTACTCTTCATATCATCAAGTGAGCCACCCCAATCACTATCCACAAATCCAATCAGCTGAACCTCTTCTCCTTTCTTGAACCAAACACCAAAATCTGTTGTTCCTTTCACATATCTTAATACTCTTTTTGCAGCCTTGAAGTGTATTTCACTTGGAGCTTGCATAAATCTTGACAACAAACTTGTAGCAAACATAATATCAGGTCGTGTTGCTGTCAAGTATAGCAAACAACCAATCAAACTTCTATAAATTCCAGCATCAATTTTATCACTTCCATCTTCTTTGCTTAATTTCTCATTCAAACCCAGTGGAGTGCTAACATCTTTGCAATTCTCCATGCCAAACTTTTTCAGCACATCTTTAGCATATTTTTCTTGGCTTATGAAAATTCCTTGCTCAGTTTGAAGAATTTCCATACCAAGAAAATATGACATTTCTCCCAAATCAGTCATCTCAAACACATTTTGCATTTCTTTTTTGAACTTTTGCACTAAAGCAATGTTGCTGCCAGTTATGAGAAGATCATCAACATACAAAGAAATAATTAATAAATCATCACCTGCTTGTTGCACATAGAGAGTGGCCTCACTAGGACTTCTTTTGAACCCCAACTGCAGCAAATGATCATCTATCCTGCTATACCAAGCCCTCGGTGCTTGCTTTAGCCCATACAAGGCCTTCTTGAGCTGATACACTTTGTCTTCATTTCCTTTTTTAAGAAAACATGGGGGTTGCTCCACAAATATCTCCTCCTTCAAGTAGCCATTAAGAAATGCAGATTTGACATCAAGTTGGAAAATCTTCCAACCTTTTTGAGCTGCTAAAGCGATCAACAATCTTATAGCATCATGTCTTGCCACTGGAGCAAAGGTGTCAGAAAAATCTACTCCAAATTGCTGAGAGTAACCTTTAACAACTAGCCTTGCTTTTAACTTGTTAACAGAACCATCTGGATTCAACTTAGTTCTGAAAACCCATTTTACACCAATCACCCTTTTATCAGTAGGCCTTTCTACTAGCTGCCAAGTATCATTTTTGTTGATCATATTCAATTCCTCCTCCATTGCAGCTTTCCAACTAGCTGACTTTATAGCCTCTTCAGGATTAGTAGGCTCCACTAAAGCCACATTACATCTCTCATAGATCTCATCTAGAGGTCTTGTACCTCTAACAGAGATTTCTTCATTAGTATCATTCTCAAGATCAAGTTGATCTTCCACGACAGGTTGATCTTGTATGACAGCCACATCTTTTTTAGCATTGTTACTGTTTGTAGACTTGGTTTCAGCCTTCTCCCAATCCCAATATGCTCCTTCATCAATCTTTACATCTCTGCTAATTGTCATCTTTTCGGATTGCAAGTTGAAGATTCTGTAACCTTTGGCATTGCTACTATATCCCAAAAGAATCCCAACATCTGCCTTCTGATCTAGCTTGCTTCTTTTGACATCAGGAACATGAACATAGCAAATACTTCCAAAAATTCTAAGATGGTGAACATTAGGCTTGACTCCATACCAGGCTTCATATGGGGTCTTATCCTTCAAAGCTTTTGTAGGCAGCCTATTTAACAAATAAACAGCAGTATTAACTGCTTCTGCCCAAAACTTCATAGGAAGCTTCTTCTCAAATAAAAGACATCTGGCCATCTCCATAACAGTTCTATTCTTTCTTTCACTTACTCCATTTTGCTGAGGAGTATAACTAACAGTGAGCTGATGATGAATCCCTGCTTGCTTGAGAAATTCTTCAAATTTTTCACAAGTGTACTCAGTATCATTGTCAGTTCTAATCACCTTTATTTTGCAGTCACTTTGATTCTCCACAAGGACTTTGAAATTACGAAATACACTTGAAGCTTCAGACTTTTGCTTCAAAATGTACACCCAACACATCCTTGTAAAGTCATCAATGAAGAGAATAAAATATCTGCTACCACCCAAAGAAGGTATTCTCTTAGGACCACAAATATCTGAGTGAATAAGCTGCAATTTTTCAGTTGCTCTCCATGCTAAATTTTTTGGAAAAGGCAATTTGCTTTGCTTTCCAAATTGGCACACATCACATACACCAGCACAATCATGAATAGCAGGCATATTCTGAACTAGACTTTTGCTATGCAAGTACTTCAATGATGAGAAATTAAAATGCCCAAATCTTTTATGCCAAAGAGACGATTCATCAACCAAACTAGTAAAAGCATGCTTCTTGGACTGCTGCCATTCCAATTGAAAGCTTCTATTTTTCATTTTGATTGTCATCAACTCATTATCAGCAGGATCTATTATAGTGCATTTCAAATTCTTGAACAACAAAGTATAATTTTTTTCAAGCATTTGCCCAACACTTAATAGATTTTGATCTAACTTTGGCACAAATAGAACATCAGGAATGTATTTGGTACCTGATGGAGTTTCTACAGCAACAACTCCTTTTCCTTCAACTTCCAAATACTTTCCACCCCCAACTTTGACTTTTGAAGAATATGATCTGTCTAGCTCCTTGAACATGCTGAATTCTGATGTCATGTGATTAGTGCATCCACTATCCACCAACCAAGCTTCTGTTGTGCTGTTTGTAGCATAACAAGTAGCAACAAAAACTGTTTCTTCTTGTTGCCGATTTTCTGCAACTTGTGCCTGCTGTTTTTGCTGCTCCTTTTTGCTTTTACACACCTTTTCCACATGACCAAATTTTTTACATGCTCTACACTGCACTCCAAGCCTATACCAATATTTCTCAGTGTGAGAAGTTTTTTTACAGTGTGAACATGGAGGGTATTTGCCTTTTTTCTCTCCTGGTTTGCTTGAGCCAGCATCTTTTCTATCTTCAACAACCTTTTTTCCACCTGAACTTGCATGAGCTTTGCCTTTTTGCTTGGCCAGAAAAGCTCCTTCATTATTCTCCTCCATCCTTAATAGTCTTCTCTGTTCAGTTGCTAGTAGAGCATTTACAAGCTCTGACAGAGATATTTTGCTAAGATCTTTGGAGTCTTCAAGAGAGGATATTTTTGACTCAAACCTCTCAGGAAGACTCACCAAGACCTTCTCCACCACTCTTTCATCAGCAAGCTTTTCACCAAACAATCTGATTTGATTCACAACCTTCATAAGCTTGTCAGAAAACTCTTTGACAGTTTCTGTATCCTTCATCTTCAAAGCCTCAAACTCTCTCCTCAAGTTCAAAACTTGCATTTGCCTTGTTCTGTCACTGCCTTGAAACTCCTCCTCAAGCTTATCCCAAGCCTCTTTTGCTGTTTCACAAGTCATAATTCTTGTAAATATCACTTCTGACACAGCAGAGTGTATAAGAGACAGGGCTTTGAACTTCTTTGCAACTTCTTCGCTATGTTGCTTTAATTGGGCAACTGTTGGATTTTCTCTCAAGGGTAGTGGATCTTTATCCGTCTCTACCACCTCCCATAAATCAAAGGCTCTCAAATAAGCCTTCATTTTCACTGCCCACATTTGATAATTCTCTCCAGCAAACAGAGGAGGTGTAAGGCTAGAAAACTGCTTGAAGCCATTGAAGAAGATTTTTTTTTTTTTAGGCTTTTGGTGAGGATAATCTGGAAGAGCAAAAAATGAATAGCAACATGTGTTTTCTGCTTTTCTACAGTAACTTCAATACATTATAGATACATATATGGAGAGAGACAGATAGAGCAAGAAGACGTGATCTTCAACAAAACAAAAACAAATAAAAAAGATTTTGTCCACAGAAGTAAGGCACTCTCCCGTACCATACACCATACGCTCATTAATAACTTTGCTTCACAAACTACAAAAAAACAGAAGAAGATGTGACAGCAAATGTGCCACAATCCACCTACTTCAACAATAATGCCAGTCTTTGGTTTTGCTTTCAGTTTTAAATAAGGGAAGCCCGAGATGCACCGGTCTTTCTTAAATTCGTTTATAACTGTACACGTCCGTGACTTCCATTGCTTTACTACTGTATGTGTTTCTACTAAAATAAATCAAAGATTTTCCAGCATTAACCTCTGCCCAGACCAGTAACGATAAGACTCTAAGCACTGCTAGATGGCATTAGCCGTTTGTCTACTCGCACTCCCAAATACCACTAGATCGTCTGCAAAGGGAGAGTGAGTGAGTACTGTTCCTCCCCTAGAAACTTGAACCCCCTTGAAATTGCTCATCCTGCTCTCCTTCTTAAACATCCGAGATAACACTTCAGCACATAGAATGAATAAGAATGACGATAAGGGATCTCTTTGTCTCAGACCTCTACTAAGCGTAATCTCCCTGCTCGGTATGTAATTGATAATAATTGAAAATACTGGAGAATGAACACATTGCATTATTCAGTTAGTCAACATCTAGCTGAAACTGAAATACCGCAACACAGCTTCAAGGAATCCTTCTATATTCTGTCAAACGCCTTCTCCATGTCGATTTTGATGAACATGAGACCAGTCTTTCCTTTTCATTTTTTCATGCAATGGAGAACCTCCTGAGTGATAATGGAATTATCACATATTGACCGGCCTGAGACAAAAGCTGCATGGATAAGGGAGATTATTTTAGACAGCAACTGTTCCAGCCCACTAGCCAATAATTTTGATATAATTTTATATACAAATTACAAAGACTTATAGGGCGGAAATCATTTGTAGTCGTAGGATGCTCCACCTTTTGTACAAGGCAAACATTAGTCTTATTGAGCTTGGCCGCCATCACCCCAGATTTAAAGAATTCATCACACACTCTAGTAATGTTTGAAAAATATCCTGAAAAAGCCGTCCGGCCCCGGAGCTTTCAACGGATCTATAGACCACACAGTTTTCTTAAATTCGTCCTCTGTGGGTAGCATTGTGAGCTAAAGATTACCCTCTGGTAATACAACTAGAGCAATTAAGCCTTCATTGTTTGAAGGGAAAACATTACCTTCAGAGGAATACAGCCTCTCAAACTTTCGGACAAAGGCATTTTCTATATCCTCCATACTATCGAGGAGAGCATCTGTTTCGTCTTTGATGCTGTGAATCCAATGTTTACACCTTCTAATTATAGTAGACACATGAAAGAACTCCTGTCCCCTTATTGTAGCCATTGAACCATGGATTTCTATTTCCATAACATTTCTTCTATAAGCAAAAGCTCTTCCAGATTCTTCTGCTCATAATATTTAAGTCTTCCTCCATTCTCCCTGCTCTTGAAGATGAGCAATCTCATTCTAGTAAGTCTAGATATTCTTTTGGATATTTCTGAAGTGATCCTGGTTCTAACCTCGAAGAGCTTTTCTAGTACTCGGGAGCCTAGCCAACAGTTTATCAGTCTGCCCATTTCTAGATGAAGAATTCCACGCTCTAAGAACAACCAAGCGACTTCCAGGAATTTAAAGCTCCTCCTAAAGCGCTCTTCACCATTAAAATCCAGCAAAATGAGATAGTGTTCTGAATACATGGCTGGTAAAATTTTGAAATTTGCACGAGGGAATTGGGTTCTCCACACCAGATTAACTAAAGCCCTGTCTAAACGAGCTTTTCCCAGGAGCCCATTATCAGCCCCATTCGACCAAGTATATCTTCTGCCCTTGGCTTCCATGTTAATCAGACCTAAGGAATCAACAGCTTCTCGGAAGGATCGAGACATCAAATGGGCACTATCACTTCCCCTAGCTGAAAACCTTTCATGTTGTCGAAGTTTACTGTTCATATCAGCCATAAGTAGCTAGGTGATAAGTGCATGAAAATGCACCTAAATTGTTCATAATTATTAAATAAATTAGGTTTTAATTAAATATTTTTATGGAATTAATTTTATGTGGAAGTATTTAATTTAAATTTAATTTAATTTATTTTTATAAGGAAATAAAGTGTTGGGGCCGAATCTAAAAAGAAAAGAAAAAAAAGAAAAAAAGCCCACTAAGAAGCCTTTTAGCCTGCCGAGCCGAGCCGATTGGAGCCGAGCCATGCGAGCCTCACCAGCGCTCGCCACGTGTCGAAGTCTGGCGTGCTGCAGACGTATGGGGCCCAACACTTCTCTCGCGTACGCACGCTTGGCACGCACGGTTCCCTCCCCGGGCGAGTCTCCTCCATGCGCGCGTCAAGCGGTTCTCCTTTCTTCTCCGCGTGGGTTCCGCCTTGCAGTAGCTTTCCAACCAACTCCTGCCACGTGTCCATATGGGACCCAGTTGTCGGCCACTTCTTCCTCTCCACAAATCAGCGCGCACCACGTGTCAGAATGAACCCCGCTGTCGGCAATTTTCTCCTCTCATCTCCTCTTCGTGCGACACGTGTCCCACCTATTTGGGATTCTTCAGCCCGTTGATGCGTTTTGTTCCGTTGATATACCACGATTACTTCAGCTTTCATTCTCTATTAAATCTATTAGACCGTGTAAATTCCAATTAATTTGGAATCAGTTTTTTTTTATGGTTTTCATTTGCTGATGGCTTTTAGGCATTCTTTTTAAACTCTATAAATAGGGTCTTTGTTAAGTGTATTGGGTTGCTGATTTTAGTCTAAGCTTAGGTACCTTTTCTCTTATTTTCTTGCTCTTTTTCTCATACTTTCTTTTTAGAATTTTATGAGAATTATGTGCAAGCTAGGCTAAAGTTCTTGGGTGAGACTAGAGATGATCCTATATGTGTAGTAAGCTTGTTTGGATTTTGATTCTCCAATAGTTTCTAAGTTTTATACATTTGAGTAAATAATTTTCTTTTAACATATTTCTTCCTCTTATCAAGATATTTTATTGTCAACTTTTATATAAATCTAGTCAAGCTCTTTTTATGTAATTGTTACATGATATTATATATTGGTAGGTATTGTTTTATGAGTAGTCTTTTACTGCAATATTGCCAACGGTTATTGTCGCTTTTAGATTTCTCATAAGATAATTTTTTCTAGTTCTAAACGTAAGGATTTTATTTATTTGAATACATTTTCATTTACAAGTTCTTCAAATATTTATTTTCCGATTGATTATTTGGGATGTGAAACTTTCAATTGAGTCAATTTATGAATCAAAATTCAAATAGGTGAACAAAGCATATAGATGATTCTCAATGTCTTACCACTTTTAATTATTGAATTTTCTCCATTTTAAATGGTTCAAAAAATCATCAAAAACACTCATTTCTCTTCTTTGTTTGATTGCTTACTTTCCTAACGCTTTTTATTTGCTAATCGTTTCTTGTTCAATTTATCGTCTCCTCGTGGGATCGACTGTCCTAATTATACTATAATTAACCGCTTGTTTTTGTACACGTTTGGGCGTAATCACTAAGGCTCTTCTAAGGACTCACCAACTCCACGGATTCTTCTCCAAAAAGAGACTTGATCGGATCCCTTAGGAGGACCATATGTTGTCAATAACAACATGCGACAGAAGCCAGGTCCGTCTGAAACCCAACAACAAAATAAATTTTTGTCTTGAGAAATCACCTCCACATTTAAGTGATTTTGCCAAGCAACAAATAATCCACCAGATAAACCAACAGGCGAAACATAACACCAACTCTTAAAGTTCCATCTTCTTAACGTTTTATCCATACTATTTTAAGAAATTTTCGTTTCAAAAAGAATAAGAATGTCAGGCCTATATTAAAATGATGGATGATGGTTATTTATTTAATTATTATATTGTCAATTTTATTATTTATTTTGAAGAATAAAAAAGTACCTTTAATTTAAATTTCGTTGGATTGGTTGAATACTTTCATGAATTGAAGGATCCAAATTGATTAGTTGGAGGAGGATTCTGTCCCTCCATGTCCTCTCCTCCTTTCAATCAAATAATGGATATATTCACTCATTCCACCACTATCCCTCCAGAGCCCCTACCCTTCTCCCTCCCTCTATTCAACGCTTTTCTATCATTCCTAACGCTTTAAGTTTTTATTTTTATTTGTATTTTTATTTACACGTGATTGAATAGAGTTAGTGGTTTAATTTTTTATTGGAGTTTTCTATAATAAGTTATCCCTATTGGTAGTGTATGCTAAATATTAGATTTGAGCAAAAACAAATCAATATAAAAAAATGTAAAACTGACATAATCAAATAGAAATATGACCATTAAAAATAAAATTCTACTAACAGAGTTGTTTTTCATACCCAACCATATAATTCTCTCTTATCTTTTTTTTAAAAATTTATACGTAAGACCTATTCTTTCTAACTACAAATAGGTATCGTTGTTTCAACTATTGGATTAATTTGTGATTGTAGTAGTTTTCTATTATATGCTGTAAATTTTTATAGTGGACATTCACATATTAAACCATTAAAATCTTAATTTAACAGTTAAAACATTAGTATCTATCAATAGTTAGAAAGGAAATCCTTAACCCTAGGGCTAAAAAGTTCATTTTTTTATTTTTATTTTCAGTGTTATTATTATATTTTTACGCTAACGAAAAGCTTATTTTAATTGATCCATGGTTAGATGGAAGGAGACAATAAATAAAATAATGATAAAAAAAGAGAAAATTAGTGAATGCATTATTTGAGTATATTATTTTAAGATTTTTATTTTTATTTTTAATTAATATCTTTTTAATTAATATAATCTTTTAATTAAAAGATATTAATAAAGTATATGTAAAAATTCAATACCTATATATTCGAGGAAATATTTATCTCTTTTTTGTTTTTTATAAAAAAAACAATTATTACCCATGCGTAATTATTTTTTTTTATATTTTTTATTTTATTTTATTTTTAGCTCAAACAATTGTTACGCATCTATCCTGTTATGTTAGGTTTGGAAGTAGGGGATTCAAATATAGGCTCGGGTTCGCTTCGGAATAACGTTTAAATTTCGAACTGTTATGTTTTCATGATTTTACCCTCCTCTTATTTTTCCCATTTTCCTTCCTTGTTCAGTTTCAACTTTCCTCCGATTTCCCTCTGCTCTTTCACAAATCTGAGAGAGAGAGAGAGGAGAGGAGAGGAGAGGAGAGGAGAGAGAGATTAGGGCTTGACTCTTGAGCTTCCGATTCCCCGCGCCATGGATACTGCCATTCTTGTCGATTCAAACAATGCCGCTGTCGGAGGTAAACTTTTCTTGCTCCATTTCTTGTTTCTCAAACCCTGAATAGGAAATCTTGATTACCATCACTTTCAGATTTATCTTTGTTCCGATTTTCTTCCTGAAATCGTCAACAGTTCTGGAAAATTAATCGCGTTAGATTTCCCGGCGAAAAGCCTAATTTCTTGAACCCCTTTTAGGGTTCTTAAGATGAGATTGGGAAATATTGTTTTATTTGCTCTCACGGGACTTATAATGCTAAATTTGATTCAATTGGAAGATTGGAATTTTCGTAGGATGTGGCCAATTAGGGTTTTTTGACTGTTTTGTGACATAATTGCTATGAATAGCAGATGGTAAAAAGGGGGAGAGAATCGGCGGTGCCCAGAGAAAAATGCTTTCGGACATAAGTAACTTACAAAATTTAGCTAAACAAATAAACCCAGATGCGAAGAATAAGGCCACTACAATTACCACTAAAGATTATGTTGACAAGCTGGAAAAGGTACTTCTTTTGCACATAAATATGCTTGGTTGGTGTTTTCCTAGGTTGTGGGATTAACTTGGGTAGGCTGCTTTCAGGAAAATGTGGAATTGAAGAAGCTTCTTGCGGACCGAAAGTATCCTTTATGGTCGATTTTCTGGCTCCTTCCCTAATGTATTTGGAATTGTTTAGAATATTTTGGTTTCTTTAACAGTAGTTTACAGCAAGCTTATTGAACATAGTGCGGTGGAGCTACGGAAACTGAGAGTAAACCTTCAGAAAGTGCAGTTACAGAACTCTCAACTTGCTCAAGCGAACAACCAAATGCTGACGGTACAGTTTTAGATGCTAAATTACTAATGCTTTATAATTGAATTTTTATTGTTTGAAAATTATCTTCACCTCAATTAAACTATTGTTGTGTTTTAATTGGCACAGGAGCTTAATTTAGGTAAAGACAGGGTAAGTTAAGTGCAAGAAGTTGGCATAATTTGGTGCCTTGATTCGTAATATCTATTAGTATTCGCTTCAATTCACAAGTCTCTTTACACTCTTCTTTTTCTTACAGTTAAAAGTAGTTCAGCACGAACTCGGATGCAAAAATGGACTACTCATAGCAAGAAAAGTAGAGGCAGGGGTTAGTATAAGTGGCATCACTTCTAATTTTTGGCATGTAAAATTGTAAACTGTCTTGCTGACTGCCTGATTTTATATATCTTGTTTTCCTAGAAGAGAGGAAAAATCATTACATGTCTGGATTATAATAATGAGGTAAAAGCAAAATGCAAACTATTCTTGTTACAATTTTGATAATTGTTCTTTATTATTGTCCTCCTATCCTGTATTATCACAAATTTTCTTCCACTTTTTAGGCCGGTTCAAGTCATCATGATGAAACAGCAAAATCCTCTCAAGCAGATAAAGAAACTAAACCTAGTTTTGCCAACCAGAGAAAACAATCAAGGAACCAATGTATTGAATATTATCGAAATCTGTTATAAATTTTGGTTGTCTTTGCTTTACCAATCATTTTCTTTTGTGATCTTGCAGCTTTGGGCCGTCCTCCTGTTAAAGCAGTCTGTGCTAAAGAGGAGGTTAACAAGAGAAGGTTTCTTTTTGCCTTTCTTGTTTTTGTTTCTTTGCATAATTACCTTGTTTCTATTTTGGAATTTATATGGTTTCTTGACAGGAGTTGTTCGAGAAGGCAATCTGCACGGTTGAAATCCAAAGGATTAGAAGTAACTGAAGACTCTTTTCCGATGGATAATGCTAAAATTCCCGTTTCTTCTACACATGACGATCAGATTGATGCAAGCGGTCAAACAATACTGGAATCATCAACAAAAAAGGAAGATGAAGAAAATGATATTCCTGGATCTGAAGATTTGGGCCCTCCTACTGTTAAAGCGTTTGAAGTTAGAGAGGAGACGGAGAAGAAAAGGTTTATTCTTTTTCTTGATTTGATTTGCTTGTGAAATTACCTAGTGTCAAATGTTTCCTAAGAAATTCATTAAGGCAATACAAATGACTTTTATGGTTTCCTGGCAGACGTTCAAGAAGGCAATCTGCTACGTTTAAAACTGAAGAATCAGAAGCAACTGAAGAATCGTATGAGATTGATGCCAAATATCACGTGTCTTCTCTACATGATGATGAAATTGGCACAAGTGGTCAAACATTCTCGGAATTATCAGTTAAAAAAGAATATGAAGGAAATGCTACTGCTGGGTCTGAAGGTCAAGAACTTAGACGATCATCTGTTGGAAGGCCATTGCGCCGAGCAGCTGTGAAGGTTCAGTCTTACAAGGAAATTCCGCTCAAGATAAAGATGCGCAGAATGGAGTGAGTCACATTCTCATAAGAGCTACATTTTCTCAACAGCAGACAATGTGGTTCCTTAATAAATGTAGTCTTTCGTCTCTTTTTTCTGGGGGTGCCTTGCAGTAACTGATATAGAGCATGTCTTGTATTGTTCTTCTAATCCGTCCTTTCAGGGTAGAAAGCTTCTTGCTTGCTGTAGATTTTAGTTCGTAACTTCTTGTACTCTATTTTCATCTTCAGATGTTAACCAAAATTGGGGAAAATCTTCTGATTTAGCCGAACAAAGTTTTTCTCTGTATAAGTGAAGCACTATAATTCTAGAATTTGATCGTTACCATTGCAAAATTCAACATCCTTGCGATTCCACTAGTACTAGTAGGTACTTAAAATCACAATTTAACTGGAATTATTCCCAATGCATGTTCTTCAACATTGGGGTTTTGTTTTGTTTTTGTTTTTGTTTTTAAACAACCCATCTGAAGCTGATCTATGTCCTATGATGAGGTTTGCCAGGTTTACAGGACATTCTAATGTCTTCTTTGATACCTCTCAAGTGAATAATGTTTAGTATTATATTATGTGCTTTTGTGAGTTACTTGTTCAATTACTCGCTCTTTTTTTTTCAATTTATTTTTTAAAATTTTTGGTAGCATGTCCAATTTGCTTGCTTTTTCTTAAAAAAAAAAAAAAAAAAAAAAGCTTGAAACTAGTCAT
>NW_010363912.1:154467-180494 GCF_000414095.1 Morus notabilis | reverse complement strand
TAACTTGTCAAGTTATGGTTCATAATCAGATAAGTTATTGACAAACTTGTCAAGTTATGGTTTATAACTAGATAAGTTATGAACAAAAACTGTGAATTATGGACAATAACTTGTCAAGTTATGGTTCATAACCAAACAAGTTATGGACGAAAACAGTAATTTGGCCTATTTATTAACTTATGTAAACTATTGGCCTATTAATTTTAATTCATCTTAAGTCTTGGCCTATTTCCTTCTTTCTCCTTATAAATATATTGGTGAATATCTGCATATTCTTTGGGCCCGTTTAATTCGTTGATTCGAATTTTTAATTCGAATTGAGATGTAATTTTATGTGAGAACTTTTCATTATAGTAAAAAAATTAAATGTGATTGTTTCTGAGAACTTTTTAATGTAACAAAACTTAAATTCTAAACTCAAATTGGTGAAATAAATGAGACTTTTGTTTTATCTTTACTAACATTTTTTTTGGGTATTTACATTAAGGTCGCAGATTTTCTCTTTCATTTATCACGAGATTGCTCGTGTTTCAACTTGTGGACAAAATGAGTAAATCAGCCACAACTTATTGTTGAGCTTTTTACAACATCTATTAGCAAGCTGGTTTGTGATTCATACCAAATAAACGCGCAAACTATAACCTCTTTTTTTTTTTTTTCTTTCTAATGATGAGTCTAATATCTTAAATTTTGGATTTGGAATCTGCATGTGTGCATGTGAAAATGGAGTGGCCAATCTGCATGACTTGCAAGACATATATGAGGATCCACACGCAAGGGATAAATTCATTTTTTGACAAAAAAGTTTTCCAAACAGCCAATTGATCTGAAATGTAGGTCAAGACAGTAATGTGCTTTCCTTTTTGCCAATCCCAAATGATAAAAAAAAAAAAGAACACAAAATTTGTACCTAAAAAGAGGGTCCTCAATGACCCTACCATCATCTTCTTTGTGTCCAATCCTGCTTATAATTTGAAGAAAAAAAGGCTGTGTTCTACGCGCCTCTTTCTCTGACAATTAGTTGTAACTTGTAATATTGGAGGGGAAAAAAAAAAGAAAATCAAGAAAGAGATGAGAGATGCATGTAGACACATCATAAAGTAGCATATGAGATCTTCTCTCAAAATTAGTCTATGGTTCGATACTCTAAACGCATGCTTGAAGGTCCCTTCTCGGTCTATTAATTGTGCGGCGTTAAGTTTGCGGTGATGTGAATGAAATAGAACGCATCTTTTAAGTATAATTAAGTCATTTTTACTTTTTTTTTTTACTTAATGTGCCTATGAATTTTTGCTATTAACGAAAGGATCAAGAGACTATGGTAGAGATAATCCCTTTTTTAACTAGAAAAAAAGTGACATAAGAAAAGCAAAAAAGATTTGTATACAAGGCGGTAAGAATATTTTTGTAGTTGTACTAGAGATAATTGTTAGGAGACCCACATTAACTAATTGCAATAATAAACAACCATATTCACCTGTACGTGGTTATTTAGGGTTTTTTTTTTTTTTAAGTTTTAAAATGGAAAAATAGTTAGTTGATAACGAACGGATTTAATTTACTTCAAGACTTCTTAAAAAAAAAAAAGCTTACGTCAAGACCCTTTTTCTAAAGATATTTCTTGACAACTTTAACCTGTATGTTTGTTTTTCTTGGTTTATTCAGTTTCTCAATGTAATGAAAGAGAAATCTTCATCTTTTCAAAAAAAAAAAAAAAAAAAAAAAAAAAAGAGAGAAATCTTCACCTTAGTATCAGGAAATTGACTTGAATACGCCGAAAGAAAAATGCATGAAATTTTGTTGGTCTTTGTCTCGAGTAATTTGTCCTATATAGTTCGAGAAATACGTTTTAGTTGTGCTCACTGCCCACGCATGCGTCCTCTTTATCACATTCCCATATAATTCTAATATTCTCTCTCTCTCTTTTTTTTTTTTCGCCTTTATAGTCTATATTGAATTCTTCACAGAATTAGAAGCCAAGTTCATGTGAGATAAATGAAAAAAGTTATAATGACACTTGTATGGGTTATGTTTTATTAATTAATGACCATGTATAATCTATACACATAACCCATCATTTTTGTTCTCTTTCAACCGTCAAAATCATATATTTAAAGAGAGGAAAAAAAGAAGTGCTTTACATAGATAAGATGACTTTAATCATTTCTAAAACTAGACTTTTTCTTTCGACTCTAACCAAGAAGATCAGTGGCTCTAAAATTTGGATCTTACCATTGAATCCTATATATATATATATAGATACATACATATAAACTAAACAATGACTTTTGATTTTGTGACATGATAAGCTATATATTTTACCAAAATGTTCTTCTAACTATATATACATATATGTTAAGATAAAACATGGATCAGAATTTCACATTATATAAAATATATATCTACACAATTCTAGGAAAAGAACAAAATAAAAAATGGGTAAGGTATCTAGCATCTTAGCTAAAGGATCAATCAAGATATATAGTGGACTAGATTGATTTAATTATCTCAAAATTTTGGCTTATAATATGAAATGACAACCCAAAATCTCGTTAGACATATTTAACGTTACAAATGCATGCACGTTGTTTAGTTCCATCATTCCACAAGGTGTGTGTGCTC
This sequence comes from Morus notabilis, assembly GCF_000414095.1. NCBI lineage: Eukaryota > Viridiplantae > Streptophyta > Magnoliopsida > Rosales > Moraceae > Morus > Morus notabilis. The sequence continues at coordinate 177,872 of NW_010363912.1, read as the reverse complement.
GCGATTAATGTCAAAAAAACATGCAAACTCTAAAACCTTAATTAAAACTGTGGACTCCCTGGGCTTCAAATTAGATGTATACAACAACTTAGGTCAGAGGATAAAATCAATTTGTAACTCTCTGTTATATTGAAATTTTAAGAATATCTCAAAAGTAATAGCTTCGAGTTTTAAAAAAATTCTAAATGTATTTTAAAACATTTAAAAATTAAAAAAACCTCAAAATTTTACATTTAAAATATGAATTAAAAAAAAAGTTCTTAAAATATTTTTGTAAAATTTTCAAAATTTGTAGTTTCTAATTAATTAATCGAAAAGGATAAAGGGACATTTTATGATTTAAAAAAGGACCCTAGAGTATCCACAACATGTTTTCTAAAACTCGAAGCTATCTATTTAATTTTGTTAAAAAAAAATTGAGTACCTATTTTGTTAAAAAAAAATAGAGTACCTTCGAAACAACAAAGGGTGCCAAAATGATATATCCCTATGTATTGGACAACTTAAAATTTTCGACATTTGCCAATTGATATACTAAAAGATGATCAACTCTTGTAAGTCTTATAAGAATATCCTACAAACTGCTCTTAAACTTTGCTTAGTTTTAAGTTTTATAACTAACGAACATTAAACGTCATGCTATGAAATCTACCGTATTGATAGAATTTTGTTTTGAACTGTTAAATTAGTATTATTGTCATTTTTTTAATTTTAATATGATTTTGATCAAATTTAATAATAAAAAACATACACTAACATTAAGAATACCCTGATGAAAAGTTCCTATAACTATGGTTAAAAGGGATAATAGTTAGAAGCCCCTCCTTATCAACCTAATCTTCAAAACATAGTTTGAGATTTAGAAGCTCATTCTCACGTGCCATCCGCCGCTTGGAACAGTGAAAAAGTTGTCAGTTGAAGAGGAATAAATTAGCCCCCCACTTTTTCACCCCAGGTTTCACATTTAACACTTTTTGGTCCATGTGTACGCATAATCCATTTCCACAAAGACATCTGCTTTGGCATGTTAGGCCTTTCTATATATGCTTTTGGCATTTCCTCTACTTTTTTCTCCAAGGAATGAAAGAAAAGCAAAAGAGAGCATACAAAAGATAAAGAGGGAAAAAAAAAAAAAAACCAAAAACAGCACGGCAAAGTACTACTTCAGTTTTTGCAGGTCCAAAGCTTATTATGGAAGATCAATGTAGTCCCTTTGACTGGGATTTCTTCGCCTATGAAGAAGAGGTAAATTTAGATATTCTTTTTTCAGTTTTTCTTTCTTTTTTTTTTTAAAGATTGCCCAATTGCTTAATTCTCTCTACTTTTTGTTGGGTTTTGAGATTTTTCTTGGAATTGCATTTGCAGGGAATGGAAGAGGTATGGTATTCTCTTCTACGCAAGACCTCGGAATTGGAGACGAAAGTTGCTTCTGCCAAAGAGGAGGTCATAAAGAAAGAAGATGAGCTTGTTCATCTCAAGGATTTCCTCAGCAGAGCCATCAAAGAGAGAGACGAAGCCGAATCAAAATGCCAAAGCATAATGCTGGACATTCTTGTTCTCCAGCAACAACTGCAACAAAAGCATGAGCAAGAACAACAGAAGCAGGAAGAAACTGAGGACCAGCAAGCAAAAGAGAGCCACTTTGTTGACCAACATTTTCCTAATTGTTTTGAGTCTGAGAAAGACAGTAGGGACTTGGACCTGCCACCGGGCGCGGAGAAGTTGGTGGCGGGAAAGGCGCTGCCGGAGAAAGGGAAGCTGCTGCAGGCAGTGATGGAAGCAGGGCCACTCCTGCAGACTCTTCTCCTGGCTGGACCTCTCCCTCAGTGGCAGCACCCGCCTCCTCGTGTCGACACCATAGAGATCCCTCCGGTGGCCATTTCTCGCCCTCCGCCGCTGACCTTTCCTCGCCATGACTCTTGTTTTAGTCACAAGAGAAGCCTACCACACTCTGATCATGACTCTGTTTTTAACTCCAACACAAAGTACCAGAGGATTCTCTACTAAGGCTGTAGTTCTTTTTATTTTCTATCTCTTAACCTAAATTTCATGTCAGCCAATTCCTTTCATACTGTAAAACGTCCAAAGGATTCAGCATGAAGTGGATTGCATTTTTGTTTTGTTTTTTGGGGGCATCAGTTTAGAATTTAGACTGCTTTGTCTTGAAGATCAAGATCCTAACTTGTGTAACTTGTTAGCTGAAAGACTGAAATTGTCTTTTCCAGCATATTGTAGCTGCCATTGTGAATATGAGGTAAAATATGTTAAGAATTAGATTCTGTAATTCTATGTTATCGGGATTTTTCGCTGAAGAAAAGGAAAAAAAATAAAAAATAAAAACACACAAGAGTTATAGTGTTTCATCTTAAATATGAGAGCTATACTTTCTTTCAGCTGCTACAAAAATTAACTATGATTAAGAAGAAGATTATAAGCAAAATCACACACATTTCAAACTCACTGTGTTTCTTCTGAAAAGCGCCTCCCATTGATTCATTATAAATCCAGTTGTCTTTTCGTCGTTACAATAATTAAGCTTCACAACTTAAGAAAAGTTGTATAAATTCTCCTGATTATTACTTGGGAATCTGTTATGGATTTACAAATATAAAGTACATTGAGATTTAACATGATGCACTTTGGCTTAAAAACCTGATAGTTGTGCTGATCACAATGCTTTTTCTTAAAGTAGAACATGTAATGATATTGAGTATGACTTTGGCTGGACATAGACTCAAGAGTTTTAGGTACCACATTCATGGCTAATAAGTGTCTGCCATTTACTGTGCATAGACTCATTAAATTTACTTTCATTTTGCAATAGTTAATAAGAATCTTAAAACACACAAAAATCAAATGTGTACCAAATGACAAAAAACTGGACGAATGGAATTCTCTCCACATGACCAAGACTGAGTCAATCAAGTAAAAGGGATCATGGGAGTTGCTTTCTTTGAACCAATACTGAGAGATAAAAGTGTATACCACATGCTTAATAAGCGCAAAAAACATACCAATAGGGCCCTACACTATTTGTGTGCCCAATTTTTCTTGTAAGCATCTTTGCCATTTCTGACTATCTTTATTTACTTATTTTTTTATTTTTTTATAGTCGTATGAATTTTCATTATGATACATATGCATGCACACATAAATACATAAATGTACATGCATACATATGCGTGGATGTATGCTTGTATATATGCTAGAGTGACATACAAATATATATATGCTAGAGTGAATTCTAGCTAATTATGTGTTGAGCAGGAACAAGTGTAACCTTCCAGGCAAGTTCCGCAAAAAATGTACTAAACCAACTGTTAGGGACCAAAAGAAAGTAGGAATCAGACACTAATTGTCCAAGCTAAAGACAATTCGGAATCAGACACGTTACATTTTAACGAAAAAAATGTATCAAAATAGTTGCAGACTTAGCCTAACAGTAGCTAATTTTAGACCTATATACCTTTAATGTCAAGGTCATAATAAGTTCGTAGAGTTCTAAGAGAAATTATCAAAGAAAATGCTGTCCAAAATAATAAAACTATAACATAACAGGTAACAAGTGATCAAAACAAGAATAAACACATATGTTAAAATTTGGAATTAAGACAATTATATACCAAGAGTTCCAGTCAAAACTCTCAAGTCTCAACAGAGAACCAGATTTAAGAACAAAACCAGTAAACTGAAAAAATGCAGAATCAAGATTCTGAATGCACTGCAGAAGATTATAGCATTCAGAAAAATCAGCTTTACAATCAGTTCGTTTCGAGAGCTCTCTTCTCGAATCCCAGAACCCCGATTACACCATTTCAATTATGTTTCAAATGTTTACAGAACTGTAATCTATACTTGTTTTATGAGGCTGTATTCATTGCAAATTTTTTCCAACAGCTCTGCTATCTTGAATATGAGATGAAGGGAATGTGGCGCACCTTGTAGAAATCTTTCCCTTCAACTCCTTCTTCATTGACTCTAACATTGTCTTCAAAATCTATCCACATTGCAACCATATGCAATTCGCGGAGAGTGGAGGCATATTTTAGACCCTCGGGAATCGCCTTCAGTGTTTGCAAACCAATCATATTCAATCTCCTGAGATTCGGCATTGCACCTTCCTCCACTTCCCACTCCTCTAATCTGTATAAGCTTCTGAGTGTAAGAACCTCGAGCTTGGGAAATCCATTGGCAGAACACACCAATTTATACACACTATTTCTGCTAGTCTCATCCACCAGGTCATTATCCAACCGGAGAATTCTTAAGTTCGGCAGCTTTTCCAAAACCGCTAACTCCTGATTTAAATCCCGAAAGAACCTCAAATTAATTTTGGTTAGGCTTTTTTTGGCAAAACTGAAAGAGCTTCTCGCGATAACTCTCCTTCTAAACTTAGTTTGCTCAGGACATGGCATTGAGAAAGCAATTCCAGATTTGGAAATTCGCCTTTGGACATGTGCATCCTCAAGGATTGCAGGTGGCCTAATTGAAAGCCGAGTGACTGAAGGACCAAGCTTACTTCTTTATCGCTGCGAAATGAACCTACTTCAAGATTCCGAATGTTAGTCAGTTTACGCACTGCGCCATAACTGACCAAATCCTTTGCATATATGCCCTTCAAGGTCTCAATGTTTGTTAGGCTATCATTTCCAAAGGGATTATTGGTTACTAGAGAAGTGCATGAATAACGCCAAGGTAATAACAAAATTTTCAAACGGACAAGCCTCGATAATGTCCTTGGTAGAAACATGGTGCCGTTCTCATTACCTCGAAGATCTAGAGTGTGCAAATTTTGCAAGTTGCCTATAGAGCGGGGCAATTTTGACTCATCACTAGCCCCGCTTAACCTCAAATATCTCAAGTGAATTAAATTACCGATTCCTCTCAAAGATTTATTACTCGGAAATTTAGTCCAATTAAAATCAAGTTTCAATACTCTTTAACAGTATGAAATTTTTGGTTACAGATACTATGGGTAGAGTATCAATACCAAAGCATAGAAGAGAGCGGATACTGGGACCTACTTGTTCCATCCAATTAGGTGTGCGGTGATGAAGATCGTGGTCGTTAACATGAATAACAATCCTGCGAAAACGAGTCGCTGGATGAAACTGAACTGAAGAAGAACCAGCCGTCATCATGTTCATATGGTGCTCCTGCATAATGTCTAGGAAATTCTCTGCCTTCGCCTTAGAAATGCAAAAATCTCGCATAAGATCATGAAATCGGCATGTTTTGACACCTTTTCCTGTATGGTCCCTTTTGTCCACCCGAACCATGCATCTATCAACCAATTCTCCCAAGTAATGTTCAGCCACATTTTCTATTAATTCCCCTTCTATATCTTCTCTTTCCATTGTTGATATAAAGCCTTCTGCGATCCACAGTCGAATCAACTTGCTTTTGGGTATCTCACTATCTTCTGGAAAGCTTCCTAAATAAAGGAAACATGGTTTCAAGTAGTAAGGCAAATCTTGGAAGCTCAAGTCCAAGATATCGTCTACTCGGTATTGTTGTTCCGATTTGAGCTTGTTGATGTGTGATTTTGCATCTTTTTGCACCTTTTCCCATGCACCCAATGAATTTTTATTTCTCAATAAGCCTCCAAGAACTACAATTGCAAGAGGCAGTCCTCCACAATTTCGAATCATTTCCTTTCCTATCACTTCGAATTGCGGTGGACAAGCATGCTTCTCAAATGTTTCTCTTGGAAAGGCTTTTCGCTTAAGAAGCTCCCAGCTCTCCGCAGGCGTCAAAAGTGGAGGTTGAATTGGAGAACTGTTGTTGGGACCAACAGACAATGCTACTTCCTTGATGCGCATTTGATTCTGATAAAACAGTGCGCATTTGATCATATTTATTTTTTATCCTGTTAGCTGGCAGATTGCCTTAAATAATTCGTTTGTTTGTTTGTTTTTGTTTTGGTTTTAATTTCCATGAAGATGCCTTTAAAATATTGATTCTAAGAAATAGATTTTGAAGCTGTATCATTCAAGAAACTTAATCCGAATTTGGCAAAGAAGAACAAAAGCCTGATCAGAATTTTTGCTTGAGGCCACTAGCTAACTTCTAATTAAGCTTTCGTAGTAGAAAATTTGGCCCAAAAAAAAAACCTTAATCCAAATTTGGCAAAAAAAAAAAAAAAAAGAATTATAATTAAGCTGAAACAATACAAATTGTGGAGGACCATGGAAAAGCCAACAAAACACAGGTTTAGTTCTTAATCAATTATTGACGGGAATTGTCAGGCCCAACCATTAAATACTAGCACCAGCAGACTTGTCATGACTCATCACGCTGTTGAATGAAATAACATAGAAAATAAAAAATAAAAAATGAAAAGTTATTAAATGTATATTTTTTTAAAATGTAATTGACTATATTTTACCTATTATGAAAGAGGATCATTTTTCGTGAATTTAAAAATTTATCTGCTCTAAAAAATGTGGGTAGCTCGTGTTCATGACGAAAATTATTCTCTCTACGTATATATCAGTTGAAGTTCTTCTGAATTTGAGGAAGAATTCTCCCCAACTTAGAGGGTGAATGATTCATATTGCATTTGAGAAAAGAACATATGAAAATCGGAGGTCATAATTTTTACTAGAATACAAATACTATAGAAGAAAAGTCAAATTGACAACTTCACAGTTTCTTTGAAATGAACAACTTCACAGTTAGTAAAGTGTACTTTTGCAATAGTTTGATATAGGAAAGTCAAGCTTCATTTTGACTTAATTCTTGGGTCAAATATAAATTAGATTTCTCTTTCTTTCTCTTCTAATTTTTGCAATTGATTACTTCAATTTTATTTGTAGATTTCTGATTCTGTTTTAGACAATTTAACTAAAAAAAATCAATTTTTTTCATGGATAATATAGTAAGTTTAAGAATCAAACTAATCATCTCCTCCTTCTTCCTTTTCAATACCAAACAAGAAGGAATGATAACAACAATTATTCATTACTATTATACTAAACAACTTTACAAAAATTATAATACATCCCTTCCTTTCCACTCCTGGTCCCTCATATCCTATCCATCATTTCACGAATCTATTCTTCCTACGAAACAATTCCTTAAGGTATTACTCATACTAAACGGACCCTTAAGATTTTAATCTCATCCTATTACTCTATCCGTTACCTCCTGTAAAAAGAAGAATGGGTTTTTCTGGGCACTAAAAAATCGTTTTGTCAGAGTCATTTCGTTACTTTTCCTTTTTTTTTTTGAAATATTAATAACACCCTTTTACCCTCTTTTCTTTCTTTCTTATTTTTTTGCCTTACTAGACAGTCTTCCTTCTTTGACTTTCCCTAAATTGACCCTCATAAATATACTTTTTTATTTAACTTCTTGTTGAATTCATTTCTTCTTCCACAAATCAATGTCTAATTTTTTTTAAATCCTCTTCCCTTGACAAAACATTTCTTAAGTGGGTTATTTTTGTTTAGTTTTTACTTTCCTTCTTTTTTTTAAATCCTCTTCTCTTTAGTTTCGAATTGAGATGTGACATTTTTTAAAAACTTTTCACTATAGCAGAAAAAGTTAATGTGACATTTTTTGAAAGCTTTTTACTGTAGAAACCTAAAACTGAAAACTCGAATCGGTGAAATGAACGAGGCCACATATTAAATTCCACGTCTCGAATATTAGGATAAATTAGAGACCGTTTGGTTAGAGGATTTGTTCTCTGATTCGAATCATGGTTCATGATTCGCTACAGTATTTTCTCTCACAAAAAATACATGTAAATCGAAAATGAATTTAATCCATGAACCAAACGGGCTCTTACTTTAATATTAAAAAGGGAGAAAGAGAGAAATAGGTCAAGACTTGAGATGAATTAAAATTAATAGGTCAATAGTTTACATAAGTTAAAAAATAGGCTAAATTACTATTTTTATCTATAACTTGTCTAGTTATGAACCATAACTTAACAAGTTATTGTCCACAATTCACGATTTTTGTCCATAACTTATCTGGTTATGAACCATAACTTAACAGTTTTGTTTATAACTTATCTAATTATAAACCATAACTTAACAAATTATGACCTATTAATTTTTATAACTAAAAATTAATCTATATATTTTTTTAAACTTTTCGATTTTCTGTTATTTCCGTAAGAATACAACGTTGTTATGACATTAGACTCGTATGTAAAGTTTGTTCCCATGGAGAGAGCCCATAAAATTGGGCCAGTGAATGTGGCCCACATTATTGGCCTCCGTAAACGGTATCTTTAATGTTTCATGATTTAATTATGGTGAACTCGTATCGTTACAGTAGTTTCATAAAAACCAATCGGTCTAGTTTTCAATATTTACTGTTTTATGTAATTTTTCTGTTTTATCGTCCACTTAACCATTTTTCCTTAAAAATTCCTTCTTAAAACCAACAACAAGGAATTTCACAAGTATTGTAAAGTTACCACTTTTACGTTCGAAATCATTAATCTACATACAATTTCCATTGATTTATGTACTTTTAATTGGATTTCATATTGTTTTTACCTCACATTTTTACGTTCGAAATCATTAATCAACGCACAGTTTTCATTAATTTTGGAGTCTCCAATCTGATTTCGTGTTGTTTCATTTATACCATTTGTTTCATGATTTGATTATTGTTAACACATAACATCACTGTAATTTCATAAATCTTTAATCGTTAACTGTTTATAAATGACTGTTTTACGTATTTTTATTGTTTTATCGTCTACTTAACTAATTTGCCTTATAGACCTTTTACTGTTGTCACGTTATCAATATAAATTAATTTATTTAAACCTATTCATTACTCTTTGCACTGCTTCCAATTACAGAATCATTATTTTTTTCTTTTTTCCAAAGCACGTTTTCCGCACATATATGTTTAAACAAGTCCGTCGAATTCAATAAGTTTAATCCAACGGCTAAGACAAGTGAGGCAACGTTACTGAATGGAGGATGAGGTACGTGAGACAAGTCGTGTGAGTATATATATATATATATATATAAAGCACCCTTATCTTTTCTCAGATAACAAGTAAATTATGTTCATCACATTTACAATTTCCTTTCGTCCACCAGCCTAGAAGGAAATTTAATACTCATTTTTTTTTTTTTTTGCTCTTGCAAAGATCTTAGCTAGAAAGGGAAACACTTGAAAGAGAATTCCTTTAAGTTTTCAGAGGAAAAGTAGTCCGTTTAGTGAAGAAACAGGCAAATTTTCATCCATCCAAGTAACAAGGGAGGGCGAATTTGTTAACATTTTGAAGTTTATAAGGGAAATGGAGAGTTTTCTTAAGGCAGGGGGCAAACTGAAAAAGTGACTTAATTCAATGGAAAGTCATAAAATTTATCCAATATAATGCTGTGAAATCATCATATGAATTATTAATAAGATGCATAGACCTTATTAACCTTCATGATATCAATGGTGGAATACAAATATATTCCTAAAGTTAATAAATAGTACTAGAAAGGAAATTCTATTGTTTCCATGTCTAGGTCTTAATAGATAAGTAAAAACTAAACCCGACTATTTGCTTATTTCTTTCTTTAAGTCTTTGTCCTCTCTTTTTACATACCATTTCCATTATAGTAAAATTTACCCTTAAATTCCAGAGCAGGTGCTTTTGATAGATGGAAAATAACTTAATTTACGCAATATCCAATTACAACATTCAAATAATTTTCGTATGAAAGAAAAACCATTTGCAGCAAATGACAACTAAAACCAAAATATTGAAAATATACTTGAAAATATCCCAGCAGGCTGCTACCTGCAGTAGCCTTCTGGTGACCTCTGTGTTGGCAGTAGTCTACCACGCTATCTACAGAATCACTATTAGAAATAGCAGATTAGGAGTCAAGATTCTTACAATTATTTCGTAAATTTCTACCTTTTGAAAATTTGTTTTTTAGTTATTTTTTATCGGTTAATTAAATAATTATTATTCTAGTTTTAATTTTCTGGCTATGTATCCCTCTACTTTTAGGAACTATGAAAGCATCGCTTCAATAATCTGGAAAACTATTCCAATTTCATTCCTTTGCATTTTGTGAATGAAAAAGGGGGCAAAAAGACAGAAAATTTTATTTAACTAGTTTACAAGAAATATTTTAAGCACTAAAAACAAATAAAAAAAGATCTTGTATTTTATGTTCATTAAATGTTTAAGAGAAAAATACCTAAAATAGCCCCTATATGTTGCCTAAATATAACTTTTTCCCCTTTTATTATATAAATAAGCAAAATATCCTTAACTTTGTAAAATCAAATGTTCTTTTCACATATTCGAGTTGAGAACTTAAGTTAAAAAGTAAATTTATTTGAAAGAAAACATTATAACAAAAAAGTTAAATTTAATTTTTTGTAAGAAATAATACCATAGTAAAATGTTGAGTTGTGATTTGAATTGTGAAAAAATAAAATAAAAAAAGGTTGAGTTGTGATTTGAATTGTAAAAAAAATATATATAAAAAATTTGAAAATATCAATAGTACAGTTCCCAATCTATGCTAAAAATTATTTTAAATACGTTTCGAAATAATTATTTCAATTGAACAAATAGTTTAATTATTTTAAGAGTTTTAATTTTTTTAATGTTGATTTTATATAATAGTTTGGTTTAATAATGTTTTCAATTGTATTTAATGTAATTTTAGAATTTGAAGAAAATTAATTGCTTTGAGGAAAAATTTTGAGTCTAATTTTTGTAAGCACATGGGGTACCTATTGCATAATAATAAGAGGAACAAAAGTACTGTTATTTATGCAAAACACATGGGATGTTTGGGTATAAATTTTCAGAAATTCTCGCCTCAGAGAAACACTCTAAATTTAACTATAAGATAAACAAAATAACTACAAATCACAATTTTCTGGTTTGAAATTAATTATAATACAAGATTCGTTCAAGCTACAAAATTACGTCTCTCTCCAAGAAACTTATCATGATCAGCTCCTGCATATTTAACAAGGAACACAATTAATTAGAAATATTGATACTTGGAGGGCAAAGTCCATGAAAATGAGATGGAAGAAACGTGACGAACTTTGTAGAAATCTACTCCTTCAATTCCGTCTTTCACTCTAAGCCTGTCTTCAAATGATCTTCTCATGTCACTAATCTTAAGTTCCCTAAGAGAAGTAATATTTTTCAATCCTTCTGGAATCATCGCCAATTCAAGCATATGCTTGATATGCAATCTCTTGAGATTTGGCATTGCATATTCCCCCACTTCCCACCTTGTAACTTCTTCCAGCGAAAAGAGTTGGAGAGTCTCCAGCCTTTGAAATCCTTCGGCACCGCAAACGATTTCACTTCCGACGTAGGCGTTGTGCAATCCGAGGAACCTCAGATTCGGAAGCTTCTCCAGAATTGGCATGGGGTCTTCTTTGAGGCCGGAGTCGCACAAGATCAGCTTGGTAAGACTTGTCGGAAGAAATTCGAGGTCGTGAGTTTTCGATATCTTCCCGTCTAAAAATAGCTTGGAGAGAATGACACATTGACAAAGTGGCTGAAGACTTGAAAACCCCTCGTTGGAGGGAATAGACATGTGCAGGGACTGAAGCATGCGGAGTTCAAGATTTGGTGACAAGAGGAACAACCTAATTTCTTCATTGCTTTTGAAGTGCACCCCTAAGTTCCGGAGATTCGTCAATTCGCAACGTAACATCTTGTTCCTGAGAAGAAATTGCCCAAATCTTATGTACTTGAGAGTCTGGATTTGTCTAGGGTCAGAAAGAAGGTAAGTTGCCCAAGTAAAGCCATGAGGAAAAGATGTTCGAAAAGGCAACAAGAGATGCTTCAGTCGCTTTAGCCTCAAGATCTCCAACGGCAGTACTACTTCGGCATTTTCGCGAAGATTCAGGGTGCCTAAATTTCTCAGGTTCTCTATGGAGCTTGGAAGTTTTACTTTACCGGCATCTCTTATCCCTAAGTACCTCAAGTGAATTAACTGGCCGATTTCTGTTGGCACTGTACACTTGCTGACCATGGTGCTTCTATTGAACCCGAATTCCAACACCCTTAGCAATCTCACGTTCTTACTTTTTATGTATTGCACCAGGGAAGATGATGAAATCGCGTCGAAGCATAGCAGAGAACGGAGATGGGGATGCATTCGAGTTGGATTGAGATTGCACCCGGGATGAATGGCAATTCGGCGTGTTCTTGTTGTCAACGTCAATTGCTGAATTGAGAAACAACTTGTTGATGTTTCCATCATGTGGTTGATCTCATGTTGTCGGATAACCTCGGAGAAGTCGTCCTCCCTCGCCTTTGACACGCAAAAATCACGCACAACATGGTGAACTCGACATGTTTTTATCCCAACCCCGGTGTAGTCCCTGTTGCCTACTTGAACCATGCACCTATCAATCAACTCTCTCAAGTATTGCTCGGCTATTTCTTCCATTGTCTGTCCTCTAGTTGCGATTGGTTCCGTCACTAGGCCTTCCGCAATCCATAGTTGAATTAGTTTTCTTCTAGGGATCTCCATATCCTCTGGGAAGCTCCCCAAATACAGAAAGCACGGTTTCAAGTAGTAAGGCAAATCATGGTAGCTTAGCGCTAACATCTCTTCAACTCCATATTGTTGTCCATATCTATACCTATTTAAGTGGGCATTCACATCTTTCTCAACTTTCTTCCATTCATCTTCCGAATTTTTCATCCTTAAAAGGCCTCCAAGTACTACAATTGCGAGTGGTAGTCCTCCACATTTCTTTACCATCTCTTTTCCCATGCGCTCAAACTCCGGCGGACAACCACGCTCACCAAAGACGTCGCTCGGGAATGCTTTCCGGTACAAAAGCTCCCAACTTTCTTCGAGATTTAAAAGCGGAGGCTCGATGGGGGAGCCATGTGGATCGGCATAGGATGCCAATTCCTTCATGCGTGTGGTGAAGACAACTTTACTTCCCTCCTTCCCTTTAGGGAAAATCTTTTTTATGGAATCCCAATCGTCAACTCGCCAAATATCATCAAGAACCACTACATATCGCTTTCCTCTTAGCTTGTTTTTAATCAAACCAATTAACTCACCCTCTTCCACGGTTTTCAACAGCTCTCTTTCTTTTTTTCTCGCTTCTAAAATCTCTTCCGTAACACTTGTGTAGTGAGATTGAGAAGAGTAACCAATTTGAATCAAGATTTCGGAAAAAACATCCCTTGCCACGTATTCTTGAGATATCAAAACCCAAGCACAACATTCAAAATGTTGCTTCACATCACAATCATTGTATACTTTCTTAGCAAGAGTGGTCTTACCTAATCCGCCCATTCCCACAATGGGAATTGCGCATAAATGATCTTTCTCCTCCAACAACCGAGTCTTCAAAACGGTGGTATCCAATCCGGTTACCTCATCGTTCTCCTCTTCCTCATCGTCAGGATACGATCTTCTCAACTCAACGGTAGAAAGACCTGCGCCCCCCGTAGCCAGATCTCTGCTATCAAACCTAATCCCATAATTACTCCTGCTCTCAAATATACTCTTTATCCTTGTTTCAATGGAGTCGATTTGTTTTCGGAGCTTTCGGAGATGAGAACCACCTTTGACAATCGAGGCCTCGGCTTTGACGATGAAGATCTCGATGACATCCTCGATTTCGCAAGCGATGTTTCGGAGTTCCGACACCCAGTTGCGGACGCTATCATCTGCAGATTCCGCGTGCCTGCTGTCGAAGCTTCTCAAGAAGGACTGCATCCGCCGCAGCTCGATCCGTAGAGTCTCCACGTCGTCCTTGACGCTGGCTAAAGAAGCTGCTTCATAGATTAGAAGGTAGGAGATTCTTTCTATTGCTTGCGAAATCACCGCCTCTGTCAATGCTGATAGTACCAGCATTTCCGCCATTGTTGAATATTGAATAACAAAGCTGTGAGTAAAATGATCAGATAGAAAAGCAGTACAGTTTCAACGATGATCAGTTGGTGGAGCCAATAATGTAGTATTCAACACTTTCAAGGACTTTGTTTCTCTCTCTTTGTTTAATTGTTTCTCTCTTTCAATGTAAGAGTTCCTTTTTTTTTTTTTTTTTTTTTATGTAATGAATCTCTGTGAGGGTCACTAATACAGTTACAAGCCTTTTTTTTTTTTTTTTTCTTTTGTCTCTGAAGTCAACAAATTGCAAAACGGCAATACCCAGTGCAGGTTATTTTACAAAGTCCAATTTCTTGAGAGTTAAGATCCAAAACTCAACTATCAAAAAATAAAATAAAATAAGAGCAAGAAGCAAAACTCATCTTTGTTTATTCTAGAATCTAGTCAGCCTCAAACATATTTTTCTTATAGTTATTTTCTGTCCATGTTGCTTCCTGGAAATAACAGCTTCTGTGTTGACTAAGGACTCGTTTAGTTCGCTGATTTGATTTTTAATTCGAGTTGAGATGTGATTTCATGTGAGAATTTTTTACTGTAATAAAAAAGTTAGATGTGTTTGTTTGTGAGAGCTTTTTACTGTAGCAAAACTTGAATTCTAAACTCGAATCAGCGAAATGAACAAGACCTAAGTCTTTAAGGTCTTTTTCTTTGGATATGAGAAATTACTGAAACAGTTAATTTAAGATATTAAGTACAATAATGAAAACACTTAACGAAACACCAAACCAGAGTTTAGTTGGGATGTGAGAAATTATTCTCCCCGATAAAAAGAAAATAAATCAACAATTTAACAAAACACATCTCTTTGTTTTTTTTTAATTTTTTTCTAAAAATAAAAACAAAGAACAAAGGAGACCTTGTAAAGTTTTTTTTTTTTTTTTTTTTTTTTTTTTTTTTTTTCCCCAAAAAATTTTTTTTTTTTTTTTTTTTTTTTTTTTTTTTTTAGCCCTGAAAAGTCTTATTTTGTTTTGTTCAACAGATAGCAACTTCGCTTTCTTTTATCTTCTTTTTTTCCTCGTTACCATTATGCACACCCTCCCAGATGTTTACATTATTTAGGATTTAGAGATTTTTGACAAAGAATATGAATAAGGATATTATGGAAGGGTCCTTCTAGGATATGGCCCTCAATGTATATATAGTATAAGCAGTTTTTATATAAATTTGAGGACTGAAAAATAAAAATATAATAATAGTTTATTTTTCCTCTACAGTAGAAACCTCCATTAAAAATAAATTAGCAAAAACAATCTATAAAAATGAATTATATGCCAAGTGCCAACGTACGACTTCTAGTATAGCTATATATCATTAATATTTGAGAAATTTATAACCGGCATTTCTCAATCTAGAATGAAAATGGTTATTTTCCGTTTCCTCAAAAAAAAAAAAAAAAAAAAAATTACTAAAAAGAAATGCTAGCATTATTTTATCTTTTACTATTTTTATTAATTATTTATATTTTATATTTTATTAATATGATATATTATTATTTAAATAGAAATTTAGATAACAAAATACACATTTTAAACAATAAATACAAGTCAAAATGATAAAAAAAAAGTGATATTAGTATTTCTTTTTACTAAAACAAAACACACATATATATATATATATATATATATATATATATAGGGAATTTCCTCACATATGACTAAATTAATAGAAGATGACGATTTTGGAATACATACAAGGTGGTCCTGTTTTATGCTTGGGTTTTCCCCCATTAACGTTTGCCATGAATCGTGAGTATATATACATATATACAGATCAGATTTTTTTTTTTACAACACGACAAGTACTTCTGTCGATTTTGATAATACAATTACTAACATGTAGCCAATACGCCGTGGTCAGTACGTACGACCGTACTGGTGTGCCAAAGCGGATAAGAAAAAGGTGGTCGAGAATTCACGAGAGTGCTTATCATTATTAATTGTGTCAACTGTATAATTGACTGACTGATTGATTAACGTGTTGGAACTTAAGAGGGTTGATAGTTTTGGAAGATGTATTAGAGGAAGCATGTGGGCCATTAGATTGGCTAATTACCGCCCATTTTCTAAGCAGACTGTTTGTTGTTACTTTGAACATAGTTTTGCACACACAAACACGAAAGAGATTCAATTTTGTTCATGCATCTATTTGTCTAACCAAATCATATTCAGGAAAGGGAGAGGAATGCTAAGAATAAGATAGGTGACTAAAAAAGTATATTTTATCTATTTTATGACCTTGTTTTTTTTGGAATAATAAAATAATTCCCACACGTACTTACATTAATAATACATATAGTCAATTGCATATTATTATATATCGAGAAATTCACAATTATACTTAGTCCTTTTTATGCAAAATCATGAAATATATCATAATAGGGAAAAAAATATATTTGGAATCCTATTTTGAAGGAATTTTCAAAAGATTTCTAATTTTAATTGAGGAAGCTTAAATTTGTAAAAATAGCACACTCAAATGTTTAGTCCCGTTCATTTCACCGATTCGAGTTTTATTACAGTAAAAAGTTCTTAAAAACAGTCACATCTAACTTTTTTACTACAGTAAAAAGCTCTCAAAAGTCATATCTCAACTCAAATCAGCGAACTAAACAGGCCCCTGTTTCAAAATATATAAACTTAGAATTTGTGGAATTTAAAATTTTGAAACTTACTAATTTTACTTTTAGAAAGTAAAATAAAATCCTATTTTGAGAAATTTTAAAAAGAATATATCAAAAGATTTAATTTATTAAATTTTATTTTTAAAAAATAAAACTGTAAATTTAATTTTGGAAATTAAATTGGAAAAATCTGTTTCTGTTATGAACCAATTTTAAAAATCCAAAAGGTTTTAAATTTTTTTTTTTTTATTACTTTTATGGAAGCTTGTGGGAGCTCATGAAGACTAAATCAAAAAATACCTATATATAAATAAATCATAAATTGTGGTAAATATTAAATTTTTGAAACTAAATTGAATAAATAACAGATTTTATGACCATCAATTAAAATAAATATCATTGAAAAAGAAAATCTATTTGCACTAGAAGGAGGGTGCCCAGTCTTTCTCTAACACTCCCATTTCCTTCTTTCTTACATTTTTAGGGATGAAGAACTCAAGAAACAACAACCATATCGAAGCTTCTCGTTCTGCTGGACCAGCCAACTCCCGGCCGAGCCGACACTGGTCTTAAGTTTGGATTGTGAATTTGTGATTTACTGAATTAATTGCTTACTGAACTTATGTCGGTAGCATATATTTCTTCATATTCCAATTGACTTCCTTTTTAAGTGGTTGCAATTTTTTTTTTTTTTTTTTTTTTTGAAATTAGGAGGGGAGGGATTTGAGTTCTACGCTTTATGGTAGAGTCAGGTAATAAAGTGATGACTAGGCTGCGCTTGCAATTACATATTTTCTTTTTTTTTTAATATAAGAATCAGTCTATTATAAATTTAATTTACTAGCACACAAACATAAACTAACGTATCTCTGTATCCACACAAGATAAACTATTAAAATCTCTTTTATTTTACAGATTTGAGTTGAGATGTGATATTTTTTAAAAATTTTTAACTGTAATAAAAAAATTTAAATGTGACATTTTTTAAGTATTTTTAACTGTAAAAACTTAAAAATAAAATATTAAATTAGTAAAATTAACGAAACTTAATTATTTCTTTAGGAAGAAAATTCGACAATAAAAAATTGACACACGATCAAGTCAAAAAAAAAAGTGTGAATTAATCAGTCCTTTTAAGTATTCATACTTTTCTCCCTATGCATTGTTTAGAAATTACAAAGCCGCGACACGTGTCAATACTATACAAGTAAGCAGTTGGTGCACACGTGGTTAAAATGCAACGTCTTATTTTTCTTTTCTTTTTTTGGATAAATAAATACGTAAACTTTATATAAAATATAGGACTAATTTTATTAGTTTTTTTCCCCCCCCGTTAGTCATAAGCATAAATTCTGATATGGATTTGAATTAGGTGCCCAAGTATTTTGTATTAGGGAAAGTAATATATGTTTTATTAACTTAATATAGCTTACTCACTAGATTTGCTAAGGTCTATAAATATATCTATAAATATATCTGTCAAGATTTTTATTTTTTTTTCGGGGTCAAAATGAAGAAGAACTAAAATGGGATTTCAAGCAAAAGAAAATTGCCAGACTGGCAAGCGACAACATGCCAGGGAATTACCAAAACCAAAGGCTAGAAAGTCCACGAAAGACAAAAACGTACAGCAAGATAAGAATCAACACGCGTTAACAGCTCATTGAAAGCGATAAATACATGTAAGTCGTGTTTATTTTATCGATTTAAATTTAAAATTTAAAATTTATTATAATAAAAAATTATATTTAAATTTTTTATTATAATAAAAAAAATTTTATATAAAATTATATTTTAACTCAAATTAAAATTTAAATTAACGAACTAGTGCCCATTAACTTCAAAATTTGGACTGTTAGCATTAATATTTATGGGATCGTAGAACTTTGATCTTTTCTCTACTTTGTTTTGTTCTTTTTAAAAAAAAAAAATGGAAATTACGGAAGTAGGCCATACCCTTGAAGAAAATTATAGTGCCCACTTGGTATATAAGTTTATTTAAATTTTTATACGAAAAAATATTTAGACCGTAACAGAACTATTTGAATTGAATTTTAAATCTTTTTAGCAAACATGCACAATTGCACAGATATCGCAATTTGCAAGTGCCATTCAATTTGGAATACTCCTATATTCGGCGATTGAGTGGCATAGATCATGATGTAGGAAGAAGAGAGGATTAGTGTACAAAAATCATACTCCAATCTCACCAGTCTAATGGTCAAAACTTACTCATTTTTCACTTAGCTTAAATCTAATGGTTTAAATTTATTTATCTTCTCACACCTCACACTCTCACACAAATTACTAGCATTATCATGAAACAAATTTTACAATCTAATTGTGCTCATCACAATTAAGCCAAACTATATATACCAACACTTAATCTCATATTCTACACACATACATATAACATTCTTTAACTCTAGCTAATAAATCTGCTTTGCTCCTTTTTTAATTCAACATTTCCTTTTTTTTTTTTTGGAAATATTGTATTTTTAGATCTTTCTCATTAAAATATTTTTCCCCTTAATTTAAAATAAAACAAGAGAGAATGATAGGTCTGCACTTTATTTTTTCACTTCAACTTTTTGATTGCCGCCTTGTTTTTTTTTTTTTTTAAGGAAAAATCTAGTGTTTTTAGTTCTTTCTCATTATAACCTTTTTTTTTTTCTAAGTTATATTTAAAATTATTTTTTTCTCAAATAGACTCTTACTCAAATATTTTGCTTGCTTTTTATTTTTTTTTTAGAATTTATTATTTTTTATTTCCAGAAATATTTGAACTTGTAAATCTTTATACTCATACTATATGTACATGAGAACAATTATCAATTGATTTTTGTTCAATCGCTATTGGATATATATAATATTTCATATTTTATACAAGTCTACACTATCATTATAAAAGTTTATGATCTTATTTTTAGTTTGAAAAAAAAATATATAAGTTGGTTAAATGCCTATACATGTTCAAGTTCAACTCAATATTATAATTTAAATTAACATATTTATTTGTATATTCTCATAATAAAAAAAACAATTAGAATGAATAATTAGAAAACATTGTTAACAATACTTATAATTTTAAATGATATTTACACACACACAAAAAAAAAAAAAAAAAAAACATTAGTACTAACGGGGGACGTGCCTACTAGTATAATAGAAGCGTGGAATATGTCCAAATTAGGAGCTTTTGTGGAAGTCGTGTCAGAGAGTTTGATTTATATTGTATTTACATTAGTATTAGCCGATTAGGGAATTAGATTTGCGTTAGGATTTACCTCCTATACACTTTATATTATCTTTATTTAAGAGAATTGAAAAGTATTTTTCTGCAATTGTAATAAAACTTTAGTGTTTCTTTTTCTCTCTTTTCTCTTCTTCTTTATTTTACATTGGGTAATATCACACATTTTAACTTCTCTAGTTAAAAAGTGGGGCAAACAATTTGTGGTTTTTTAAATAAAGATTAGCTTGTAATTAGTTAGAGTTTATCACATTGGCAGAGTTGTCATTGGTTACTAGCTCACATGTGTTAGCGTTTTACTTGCAGAGATAGAAATTGATAGCTAAAGCAGTTGGATTTAGCCAAGGCCTTCTCACAAACAAAATAGAGATCATGTTCTATATGTTTGGTCCAAGAATAATAACAAGATTAGACTCAAACTCAAAGCAACTGTAGACATCAAATCGCTCTCTGCACCCTACTTTAAGAATCCTGTCCGGCTAATGTGTTGTGCACACATTTAAATGTCTATGGCATGAATAAAAATTAGGTTCAAGTGGAATTGACTCAAGTCTTTTTCATTTCTTTAGTGGGCTCCGAGATTTTTAAAGTGACGAAAGAAATAATGGAGTGTGACAACACTAATAGTTTCTTTTTTATGCTTAAAAAAAAAAAAAAGTGGTCTCTGCATGAATGTGCAGCTCTCGGAGAGGGGACGTTATATATTCATATTAGTTTTGTAGTGGTATTGTCCAAACTTTCATGCACTATAGTATTTAGTGATTGTTAAAACATTTCACTATGGTTTCTATAAAGTCGCAATTTAAGATAATAATAATAATAATAATAATAATAATAATAATGATGATGGGAGAATGAAGAAAATAACATAGTTGTTGGGGTAATTAGAATGTATAGCAAAAAATTTGAGGAACTGAAATTTAGAACATAGAGAGAGACAGAGAGAGAGAGCCTAAGGAGAGAGAAAGAGAGACACAAATAAAAGAGAGAGGGCGAGCAAAACAGAGGGCAACCACCATGAGAGAGAAAGAGTGGGGTGCGTAGAAATACCAGCCAAATCCAATCCAATAATCTTTGGTTATCCCATTTTTGTTGAGATGGTTTGAATTGGTTCGGTAGGATCAATTGGATGATTGTATCTTTTGCTCACCTCTAGCGAAATTAACAAAGTGAAATTTCTACAGTAAGATTTATTTTTTTAATTACCGGTAAGTATTATTGTTTTAACTGTTAGATTAAATTTTCAACAGTTTAATTTATTATTTGAACAATTATGTTGAAATTTCTACAGTAAGATTTATTTTTTTAATTACCGGTAAGTATTATTATTTTAACTGTTAGATTAAATTTTCAACAGTTTAATTTATTATTTGAACAATTATGCGTCACTTGTTATAATATTTTGAGGTGACCACTCATTATTCAGACCTCGTTCGTTTTGCGAATTTGAGCAGAAAAAATTAAAAATGACATTTTTTGAGAGATTTTTAACTGTAAAAATTTAAAATTGAAAATTTAAATCAATAAAATGATTTGATTTAAGGCTGTTCGGTTGAGTGCTAAACTCAAAAAAAGCCAAACTCAAGTTACAATTTAAGTCCAAGTTGTTCTTTTGGGGTGAACTCAAATCAAAACTTGAATCTTAATTCAAGTGAAGCACTAGTTTTCAAGTTCATGAACCCCCGACTCACTTCACTTGAGTTAAAGGCTAGAGTATTTTTCCTTCGTATACACGGCAGTGGGTGTACTTTCCCCTTATCTTAGGGGACGAATTTCAACCACAAGATAAAACCTGATGGTTGAGATTGAATATGTGCACTGAAATTATTCTAGACCACATTGCACTTAATTCCACTAAATGAAAATATCTAAAAAAAAGCTTTTCTTTATTTCCAACTGAGCTCGTCGGCGCTGGTACACGTGTCGCCACCGCTACCATGTGCTGCCGTCCTCCGTCAACACTACCATGGTACTCACCGGATGTCGATCTCCAAGACCCAACAACTCCAGCGATGAAACTTGGCTCCAATCGCTGCCGATTGCAAGCTAAAACTTCACAAATGCCCTGATCTGTCGCTTCTTCTCCGACGGTCGTTGCCCAAACGTCGCGACGATTTTCCTCTCACGTCCGAATAGCAAACCCCCAGATCTAGTCACGATTTCTTTCTCTCTCACCGTGAACTCTCTCCCTTTCTCACCGCGAACTCTCTCTTTCTTCGTGAACTCTCTCCCCCAGCGCGATCCGCGTTCTCATCGCCACCTACGAGATCTCTCCGGCGAGGATCTGTCTCGATCTTCTCTTCTCGTCTCGTGCCCAGCAATCCATCAGACTCCTCCTACCAATTACCTCCCTTTCCACCCATCGTCGCCCAAACCTCCAATTCCACCCAATGGAGCTCACGCATGCGGTTGTTGTCGTCACCGCCATTAGTGTCTCTTCCAAATCGCGCTCGTGCTTGACCTGTTGTCACTGTCGTGCTAGGAGCCAGAGTATCGTCGGAGCAACGACACCGGAGGAGTAGGAGGAGGAGGAGGAGAAGGTGAAGCCGAAGACAGAGATCAAGATTGGTTTTTTCTCTCTCCAGTTTTTAGTCAATGCTACTATGTGTGCAGGCTTATTTTTCTATTTATGAGCCCACTCACCACAGCCACTCGATCAAAATCGAAGGGTGATAATTTATCATCCTACCGTAGGGAGAAAGTACACCCTTACCATAGAATCATCCAAATAATAAATTCAAAAAAAAATAATTACACCCTCTTTACATTTTACTACTCACAATTAAGTTTTCGCGTAACTAAATACAAACTCAAATTAGATTCTCAATTTAAATTTTAATTCAAACGTGCATATTTAAATATAAACTCAAATTATAATTTCAATTTAAATTCAATTTTTAACTTAAATTAAGATCTTTATTCAAATAACCTTAACTCAAATCGTGAAAAAAATACCAAAGTGTTAAAATCTTAATCCAACAATTAAAACAAATTTACTCGTATGTAAGGAGGACACCTCTAACCATCGAAGTTCCCAAGTGATAAATGATTTATTTGTGTTAAAAAAGGATTTTATATTTATTTACATAATTCAAGAGAGAGTTACTGAACATTGGCTTAGTTTGGTATTGTTGTAGATTATAGAAAAATTATTTTTAATTGTACTAAAAGAAAAAACAACTATTACAAAAAATACCTGAGTATTTAACAAACTATAATTATAATAGATATGTTAGTTTTAAAATCAGTGTAATAGCGTTTGACAAATTATGAGGTTGAATTGCCATAAATAGTTAAAAATTACGACGATATTATATTATACTATAATATAATATATATTATTACAATATAAAATATATTTATTATTTCATTTAATATAATAAAAAACTATTATTATATAATATATTATATAATTACGATATAGAATATAATAATATTATTAAAATGATTAATATAATTACAATATTATAAAACATATTATAATATTACAAAAGAAATAATAATATTTCAATTATATTATAATTAAAAATTATAACTATATTATATTATATTATATTATATTATATTATTATTATAATATCATATTATATGATAAAATAATAATATTAGAGTTATTAATATAATTATGATATTATTTGTTACAATATTATTATTA
>NW_010363912.1:130586-154250 GCF_000414095.1 Morus notabilis | reverse complement strand
AAAAAAAAAATACTTTTGTAAGAATTTATTAAATATTAAAATTAACTTTTATTAAAAGCTAAAGTTAATTTTAAGAGTAAAAAGTAATACTAAACGCAGTCCTCGAAAGCAGGGAAAAAGATGTCCAAAAAGCATCGTAGTTAGTGAGAAACCGGCAAATCGCAAAAGGTCCAAAAGAGGGAAAAAAAAAATGCCCCTTCTACGCTCGTCTCACCTTCTTCACTCACACTTCCCAACGGCTCCAACGACCAACCGCTATTTCCCGCCACCGGGCCCAACGACCAACCGCCTTTCTCTTCCATCCCCGCAACGACGTCGTTTATTCACCTCCACAGCCCAAAATCCCTTCCTCTCTCTCCCATTCCACGCCAAGCCTCTTCTTCGCTGCTTCTCCGCCTCTTCCATGTCCGCTTCAACGGCGTCTCCTTCGACCTCTCAGGTTTCTCTCTCTCTTCATTATCTGTGCTCAAAATTGTTCCAATGTCGGTTCTCAGCTTCGAGATTTGTAGAAATTGATTCACTTTTTTTTTGGGATATCTTTTGATCGATATGTGAGAATTGACCAACTTTGTTTGTGATTCATGGTGATCGATTGCGATTTACAGGATTGTAGTTTGTTGTATTCGAGGGCGTATTGGGTGAGTGAATCGATCATCGCTTGGAATGTGGATGTTGGAAATGGTTCTTGTTTCCTATTTGCTAGCAAAACCGCTGATTTGTCACTTACGGAGAACGATGGTGTTCAAGGTTTGGACTACTCTGCTAGGGATTTTTATTTTTGGGGTTAAATTATGGTGATATTTTCTACTAAATAACTATTTGTACTTAATTCACCTGAAGTTTTCGTTATTTGTAAGTTAGATTCTAAACTCTTAGGGTTGTCTTTTTGAGTGAAAAATTCAAAAAAAGACAACTCGAATTACAACTTTATTCGAGTTTATGTTCTTTTAAATTTGAATTTGAGTTTAAACTCGAGTTCAAACTCGAGTTTGAGACTTTTAAAACTCGAGTTCAAGTTTCTCTTTCACAAAAAAAGACAACTCGAATTACAACTTTATTCGAGTTTATGTTCTTTTAAATTTGAATTTGAGTTTAAACTCGAGTTCAAACTCGAGTTTGAGACTTTTAAAACTCGAGTTCAAGTTTCTCTTTCAACTCGAGTTCAGAAACTCGAACTCAAATTAATGAACAATGTTTTTTCTATTCTTAAAAATACTATAACTTTTTCATTTTAATTCTGATTGAGATGATTTTTTTTTCTATGCGTTGACAATGAAAAGACGAATAAAACCCCACCCATATACCCTATTAAAATTTTCTATCAGTATTGAGTTTTTATTAAAATACTATCTAAATACAAATTCAAGTTTTGACTCACTCAAACACATACTCAAAAAGATTTTTATCTCAAACCATAACTCAAATATACACAACCAAACACAAACTCAAATTATAACTTCAATTCAAATTATAACTCAAATTCAACTCAAGAATTATACTCAAGTTAAACTTCAAAAGAACAAGCCCTTAGTTTTAGCATTTAAAATCTTAGGGTTTGTTCTTTTGAGTGAAAAATTCAAAAAAATGCAACTCGAGTTACAACTTTATTCGAGTTCATGTTCTTTTAAGTTTAAACTCGAGTTTAAACTCGAGTTTAGGACTAAAACTCGAGTTCAAGTTTCACCTTCAACTCGAGTTCAGAAATCCGAACTCAAATTAATGAACAGTGTTTTTTCTATTCTTAAAAATGCTATAACTTTTTCGTTTTAATTCTGATTGAGATGTTTTTTTTTTCTATGCGTTGACAACGAAAAGACGAATAAAACCCGACCCATATACCCTATTAAAATTTTTCATCAGCATTGAGTTTTTATTAAAATACTATCTGAATACAAATTCAAGTTTTGACTTACTCAAACACAAACTCAAAAAGATTCTTATCTCAAACCATAACTCAAATGTACACAATCAAATACAAACTTAAGTTACAAGTTCAACTCAAGTTATAACTCAAATTCAACTCAAGAATTATACTCAAATTAAACTCCAAAAGAACAAACCCTTAAATTTGACGATCCTTGGTATTACAGTCAAATCGTCAATAGACAACAATTAATTAGGGTCTAAAATGCAAAAATTACAGCCTTGAAGGTCTAAGTTTCCAACTAACAAGAAGTTTAGGTGCCTTTTGTGTAAAAATATTGGGGCATTCCGTCCACTCATTGATGCAGACCAACTATTGAACCACAATTGTCACAAGTTTTCAAACTTAGGGTCCTATTTAGCAAATTTAATAGTTTGGGATCCAAGTTTTCAAGCACTGATAAGTTCAGGGTGTACCAGTGGAAAAAAAATCCTAACAAAAAAAATCTAGAGGAGTTGAATGTTAAGTTTGAAGAAGATGGCGACGGGCTTCGCAAACAATAAATAAATAAATAAAGGTTTTGAACTCTTGGGTATCATGTTATGTTTAATTCTTTGTGATCCAAATTCAGTAAATTGAGGTGTAAATGCTTTTGAATTCCTTAACAGGGCAGGATTTGAAAGTTAAGCTTGAAGAAGATGGCTACAATCTTCCTGAAAATGTAACAAAATTACATTAACAGTTGGATGATTGATAGTTTTCTTTGAGTTATGTTGATGGTTGCTGGATTTGGAGTTTCCTTGTATGTGACAGGCCTTTTTTCTTCCCCCTCTAAATTAATGTTTCTAGGTGATTGCAAAGTTCCCTCACATTCACAACTACAGAGCTTATAGAGTACCTCCTCATTTAGATGTCAAACAACTCCTCAAGTGCCAATTGGCAGTTGCTGCTTTTGATTGTAAGCTTGCTTTTACTGTTATACTGTGTACAATTTTTTTTTTTTCATTAATCATTTTATGGTGAATAATGGGCTATTTAGGCCTATTTCGACTGATAGAAAATGCAAACGAAGCATTAACATCAGGGCTTTCAATGTGATTTTCTCTTCGTACCTATCATTTTTTGGTATGTATTTACTTCTTTGTGTGACGCAGCTGATGGAAAATGCAGCAATGCTACTGGTTTGCAGTTACCTGGAGTCCTGGATGAGTTGTTCTCATATAGTGGTCCTCTTGGTGCAGTTTATTCAAGTGAAGCTATATCGCTTTTCCTCTGGGCGCCCACTGCGCAAGTATGTCAAATCTTCAGACATTTCTGATGAAAATTGAGATATTTAGGAAAGTAAGAATCTAAGGGAAATAGAAACAAAAATCTGAGAAAAAATTTTGGGAGGAGATTTCCAAAAATGCTTTCTTTATTAACTAATGAATCTGTGTGAAGTATTTCTCAAATACTCTGAAACTAATCAATCTCTACATCTAACTGCCAATTTAACATTACACGTGCACAGCTAATCAAATCTCCTAACTAATTTTCTGTTAAGCTAACTTTTCTAACAATTTCTTCTATGTACTTGTACTTGTCTTTTCTCTCTCTTTCTTAATTAATCAGTCAGTCTATTAAACGTTCAGTTCTAGCACAATTAATTTTGCATTAAAACAGGCGGTACAAGCTTTGATTTATAAGGACCCTTCTGGTGAAAGTTCTCTAGAAATTCTCCAGCTTGAAGAGACTAATGGTGTTTGGAGTAAAAAAGGTCCAAAAAGTTGGGATGGTTGCTATTATATATATGAAGTATCCGTCTACCATCCTAGTGCTTTGAAAATTGTCAAATGCTATGCAAACGATCCATATGCCAGAGGGTAATGCTGGTTGACTAACAGTTTCCAAAAATAGCTAAGTTGTTTCTGTAATCTGAATTTATAACATTACTCTTATCACTTTACCGTCTTTCTCAGACATAAGTATATATGTGTTTCTGTAATGCTGGTTGACTCCTATAGCTAATGCTCATAAAAGTTATTTCCTTGTTATGGCAGGCTCTCAGCCGATGGGGGCAGGACATTGTTTGTCGATATTGCTTCTGATATTCTAAAACCTGAAGGATGGGATAAATTGGCATATGAAAAACCTAATTTACTTTCTTTCTCAGACATAAGTATATATGAGTTGCATGTGAGGGATTTCAGGTAATTAATCGTGCTTTCACTATGCTAGAAATAGATGAAAAAATCTGAAGCCTTGCAGATCAATAGAGTAATGTATTTGGACTAGAACTCTGCAACACAAGTGCTTTTGTAAATAATTCAAGAGTTTGATTTGAAGCCCTCTTGACTTCCCTTTTCATTTATTTGGTTCGTTTTGCTACATAAGAATCCTGATGGGTGGGGCTGGTATGATACCAAAATCATAGGAGATAAATAATACAGCAAAAAAAAAAAGTCTTAAACTTCCACTTAAAACTATTTGAGTTCTGCATGTTCGTCTTTATTTTCTCATATTTCTTCGTGGCTTCTGCAGTGCCACTGACCTGACAGTAAATGATGAATTTCGAGGTGGTTATTTGGCCTTCACTTTACAGGTATTTCTTTTGTCCTGATTATTTCAAACGCTGTTCTTGAGAGGGCGAACATTTCTCTACCTTTTTATATTATAACAAATATTCTACTTAGGACTTTCTTTTCTTGATATGCTTAGTGCGTGTGATATTTCATGGAAGCTTGAACTACATATTGGACTATTTTCTATGTATTTGTTTTTGGTGACATGACATGGTATTAGGGCTTGGTTATTAGAGTGGTTAGTTTTTTGCTCTTAACAGTATATATCATCTTTCTTTTGAAAAAAAAAAAAAAGGTTCTTAGCACGCTTTGATATGCATAAATGCTTCTTCTTATGCGTGAGATCAGATGTGAGGCTTATACATGTATAAAGAGAAAACTGAAGGGAGATCAAAATACCTATACTTTGGCCATCAGATTCTATGTTAGTTTAAGTATAGGTTGTTGATAAGACTAAGCCGTTGCTTAGGCAGGTTTTCGTTAGGAAGGGCAGGAGAGAATAAAGGGGTGTAGGCATGTATTAGTTGTTGTTAGCAGTTAGAATTGTTAGTTTGTTAGCAGTTAGAAAATATAGTGTGAATAAGGGATGGGTCGGTGGAGGAGAGGGAATAAATAGAAACAAAGAGCAAGTGTCAGGGGCAGAAAAGAACTAGAGTCTTGTTGAGGAAGTCTTGGCTTAGGCTAAGCGGGGGAGGTTTCGCAGTACCTCGAAGGACTGCTCTGTAATTCATTTTGGTGATTCAATAAAGATCATACTTTCATTCTTCTTGATTCATTTCTATTTGAAGAAATTACTCTGTTTTTATCATTTTGGTATTAGAGCAATAATTCTGGGCAATAATGGCGGGTAGGAAAACAGATGAACGGTTTGAATCTGTGGAGAAGGAGATTAAGGAAGTTAGGGCTTCGATGGAAAGAGGAATCGGTGAGATGGAGAAAGGGATCGGGGAGGTTAGGGCGGAATTAACTCAGAATAGGGCGGAATTAACTCAGAATCTTACAGAGCTCCGTCAACTAATGGAAGAACATATGAAGTTGTTTGCGGCGCCGGTGAAAGTGCCTGAGAAGACAGGGGCTTCGACGTCTGTGGTGGAGGAAGATCGCGAGGTATTTCCGACCGGGGTCGCATATGGCGGAAATCGCTGGGTTGCGCGTGCGGAACGAGGAACGAGTGACGGACCCTAGGCTTTTGCAGAATGTGTCGTTACCGGTGCGAACTTCTGGTTTGCGTGCGCGGGGAGATCGACCGGCGAACCCCAAGGTTTCGCGAAATTTTTGTCGCGAGGGAGGGAGGAAGAGCGCGACGCTCGAAGAGAGGTTCTGATGGGTGCCCAAGGGGAAAACGTGACTGGACGTTGAGGAGAGGGGCGTGGCGTTTTTGTGGAGTCTGATAATCATGGATTTTGCGATCGGCGTTGTGGTTTGGGTGTGGATGGTTATTGAGGAGTACGGTTCAAGGAGGGTTGGGATAGCAGAGGTGTACTTGAGGAGTTGCCGGAGAATAAGGAGTGGGCTGCTTATCGCTGGCGGCAGGTGGAGTGTCCAACTTTTAGCGGCGATGATCCCGATGGTTGGGTGTTTCGAATGGAGCAGTTCTTTTCCATCAATCGCTGCTTGGAAAGGGAAAAACTGATCACTGCCGGCATAGCTTTAGAGGGAGACGCCTTATCTTGGTTCCAATGGCAGAATGGTCGCCGACCTTTTCACGGCTGGACAGACTTCAAGTTGTCACTATTACAGCGTTTCCGTTCTTAGCAGGCAGGAAATTTTTGTGAGAAGTTTTTGGCGATCCGACAAGATGGAACAGTGGCGGAATATCGTAGGCAGTTTGAGGTTTCCGCAGCTCCGCTTCAAGATTTCCGGAAGAAATTTTGGAAGGAATCTTCGTAAATGGTTTAAAGCCGGAGGTTCGGGGAATTACGGCTCTTGAAACCGGTTGGTTTAGGCGAAATTATGGAGATAGCTTAGAGGATCGAAGAGAAGAATGAGTTGCTTCGTCGAGAGGTCTCGGAAACAAGAATGTCAAGACCACAATTTTCTAGTCGTCCAAGGGCTGAATTCACTACATTTCCTGCTAGGACATTGTCGGGAGTCGAGCGTCCACCGCGAGCTCCAGCCACTCTGGATAAAACAGTAACTCAAAAGCGAGACTTTCGTTTTCGCAAGTTGTCGGACTCCGAGTTACAAGAGAAGAAGGACAAAGGGTTGTGTTTTAGGTGCGATGAGAAGTTCACTTTGGGGCATCGTTGTAAGAGGAAGGAGCTCCGAATCATGTTGGTTAGCGATGATGACGCAACTAAGTGTGAAGAGGAAGATCCTGACATGTCTAAGATCGTTTGGGAGGACGGGCAGCTTGAGCTTATTGAGTTGTCCTTGAATTCCGTGGTTGGGCTTTCGACACCAAAGACTATGAAGCTTCATGGCTTGATTGCTCAAAATGAGGTAATTGTTCTAATTGATTCCGGAGCAACTCACAACTTCATTTCTTTGAGTCTTGTTGAGAGATTGTCTATACCAATTTTTTCCACTGCCGGGTTTGGAGTACAAGTGGGCACGGGAGAATCGGTTAAGGGAAAGGGCCTTTGTCGTGAGGTGGCATTGAGTTTACCTCAATTAACAATTGTGGAAAACTTCTTGCCATTGGAGTTGGGAGGAGTGGATGCGATTCTAGGCATGCAATGGTTGGAAACTTTGGGGGGAATGCATGTGAATTGGAAGTCCCAATTGATGAAGTTCAAGATTCGGGGGGAGGCGGTTACGTTGCGAGGCAATATGAGTCTCCCTACCACTATGGTTTCTCTGAAAGCAATGTTCTGGACTATAAAGCATGACAGACAAGGAATTTACTTGGAATTACAAGCCTTGGATGTGAACAAGGAACCAGACCAGCCACTTCCTGCTCAAATCAGTGTCTTATTTCAACATCATCCAAGGGTTTTGAATATGCTGGATGGACTACCCCCTCAACGTTTGCGTGACCATCGCATTATTCTTCAACCGGGAACCGCTCCTATTAGTGTTAGGCCCTACAAGTATCATCATTTTCAAAAAAATGAGATTGAAAAGTTGGTGCGTGAGATGCTAGCGGCTGGGATCATTCAACCAAGCAATAGCCGTTTTCTAGCCCTGTGCTTTTGGTTAAGAAAAAAGATGGCAGTTGGCGCTTTTGCGTTGATTATTGCTCTCTCAACAAGGCTACAGTCCCGGATAAGTTTCCCATACCGGTGATCGAAGAGCTATTGGATGAATTGTTTGGGGCTACTATTTTTACCAAATTGGATTTGAAATCGGGTTATCACCAAATCCGGATGTGCGCGGAGGACATTCCAAAGACTGCTTTTTGCACTCATGAAGGCCATTACGAATTTTTGGTTATGCCTTTCGGGCTAACCAATGCTCCAGCCACATTCCAATCTCTGATGAATGAGGTATTAAAACTTTTTTTGTGAAAATTTGTGCTAGTATTTTTTGATGACATCCTGATATACAGTAAATCCTTGGAAGAACATGTTGGCCACTTGGATTTGGTTTTGATCGCTTTGGAAGACAACCAATTATATGTTAATAAAAAAAAGTGCACTTTCGCTAAGAGTCAGTTGGAGTATATGAGTCACATTGTTTCTCGGGATGGGGTTTCGGCTGACTCCAACAAGATTCAAGCAATGCTGGATTGGTCTACTCCACATTCTATTAAGGAGTTACGCGGGTTCCTGGGTTTGACCGGTTATTACCGGCGTTTTGTTACGGGGTATGGTCATCTTGCTTGGCCATTGACACAACAGTTAAAGAGGACATTCCAAAGACCGCTTTCTGCACTCATGAAGGCCATTACGAATTTTTGGTTATGCCTTTCGGGCTAACCAATGCTCCAGCCACATTCCAATCTCTGATGAATGAGGTATTAAAACTTTTTTTGCGAAAATTTGTGCTAGTCTTTTTTGATGACATCCTGATATACAGTAAATCCTTGGAAGAACATGTTGGCCACTTGGATTTGGTTTTGACCGCTTTGGAAGATAACCAATTATATGTTAATAAAAAAAAGTGCACTTTCGCTAAGAGTCAGTTGGAGTATATGGGTCACATTGTTTCTCGGGATGGGGTTTCGGCTGACTCCAACAAGATTCAAGCAATGCTGGATTGGTCTACTCCACATTCTATTAAGGAGTTACGCGGGTTCCTGAGTTTGACCGGTTATTACCGGCGTTTTGTTACGGGATATGGTCATCTTGCTTGGCCATTGACACAACAATTAAAGAAAGACAGTTTTAATTGGACATATGAGGCTGAATCTGCTTTTCAGATGTTGAAACAGGCCATGACTACAGTTCCTGTATTCGCATTGCCGGATTTTTCTTAACCGTTGTTGAATCCAATGCTTCTGGATTTGGTATTGGCACTGGTTTAATGCAACAATAGCGACCTATAGCTTATTTTAGCCAGGTGTTGTCTTCTAGGGCTAGGGCTAAGTCGGTTTATGAGCGCGAGTTGATGGCCGTGGTCCTTGCTATTAAGAAATGGCGGCATTATCTTCTTGGGCGGCATTTCATTGTCCGCACTGATAAGAAGAGCCTTAAGTTTTTATTAGAACAACGGCTGGTTAGTGAGGAGCACCAGAAATGGTTGTGCAAACTGTTGGGTTATGATTTTGAAATTCAATACAAGCCCGGTTCTGAGAATTGCGTGGCTAATGCTTTATCAAGGCGGTTTGCTGGTTTGGAGTTGATGCATCTGTCAACTTCAGCGATTTACGATGGGGCTGAAATTTGCCAACAAATTCTCAGTGACCCGAAGTTAGCTGTGATTCGGATTGCTTTGTTGAACAATCCGACGACGGTGAAGGGGTTTTCTTTGTGCAATGACATGTTACTTTACAGGAATTGTTTGGTCATTTCCCGGCAATCACCTCTCATACCTGGACTGTTGGAGGAGTTCCACGGCAGCAAAGTTGATGGTCATTCCGGAGTGCTTAAAACGTTTAAGCAGTTGTCTTCCGAGTTCTTTTGGTATGGTATGAAACAGGGTGTAGTTTCTTTTGTTGCAGCTTGTCAGGGGTTATTGCAGCCCTTGCCACTTCCACAACAGGTGTGGGAAGATATTTCTATAAACTTTGTGGAGGGTCTTCCTGAGTCAGCTGGTCATGATTTTATCTTAGTGGTCGTAGACCGATTGAGTAAGTATGCTCATTTTTTGGGTCTTTGCCATCCCTATACGGCTAAGTCTGTGGCTGCCCTCTTTGTTAAAGAGGTGGTTTGGCTTCATGGTTTTCCGACCACTATTGTATCCGATCGTGATAAAGTCTTTCTCAGCCATTTTTGGAAAGAACTCTTTAGGTTGCAAGGTACTTCCTTACATCACAGCACGGCCTACCATCCTCAGTCCGATGGCCAAACATAGGTGGTCAATTGCTACTTAAAAGCTTATTTACGTTGTTTTGTCTCCGACAAACCTAACTAATGGTGCTCTCATCTTGCTTGGGCCGAATATTGGTATAACACCAGCTTCCATGTCTCTGCAGGCATGACACCTTTTAAGGCTTTATATGGTCGAGATCGTCCCAAGCTACTCCGTTTTGAATTGGGGTCTACAGCTAATTCTTTGCTGGAACAGCAACTGCAGTTGTGAGACGTAATTCTGGATGAGTTACACGCACATTTGCTAAGGCCCAACAATCCATGAAAATGCAAGCTGATCTCAAGCGTCGGGATGTGTCTTTTGAGGTGGGGGATTTAGTGTTCTTGAAACTCCGGCCGTATCGCCATCGTTCTTTGGCAAAGTTTGTCAAAGAAAAGTTATCTCCCCAGTTTTATGGCCCTTATCAGGTTCTCGCGCATGTTGGGCCAGTGGCATATCGGTTACACCTTCCTGCATCCGCGAAGATACATCCGGTTTTTCATGTCTCACAACTCAAGAAAGCTGTTGGCCTCTCGGTCCCTGCACATGATGTTCCTCCCATATTAACTGTTGATATGGAATTACGGGTGGAACCGGAACGCTTGGTGGCTACTCGTTGTTCTCCAGTGACTGGCCAATTGGAAGTCTTACTGTAGTGGCGTCATTTACCTGATTATGAATCTTCTTGAGAACTCTTTGATATCATCCAGCAGCAATTTCCCGATTTTCACCTCGAGGACAAGGTGACGCTTTTGGGGGGCGGAGTAGTTGATAAGACTAAGTCGTTGCTTAGGCAGGTTTTCGTTAAGAAGGGCAGGAGAGAATAAAGGGGTGTAGGCATGTATTAGTTGTTGTTAGTAGTTAGAATTGTTAGTTTGTTAGCAATTAGAAAATATAGAGTGTGAATAAGGGATGGGGTCGGTGGGGAGAGGGAATAAATAGAAACAGAGAGTAAGTGTCAGGGGCAGAAAAGAACTAGAGTCTTGTTGAGGAAGTCTTGGCTTAGGCTAAGCGGGGGAGGTTTCGCAGTACCTCGAAGGACTGCTCTGTAATTCATTTTGGTGATTCAATAAAGATCATACTTTCATTCTTCTTGATTCATTTTTGTTTGAAGAAATTACTCTGTTTTTATCAGCTGCCCTAAAGGCTTAAGTTGATGGAGAACAATACTAATGATGTGCGTCATGCTTTAAACATGCTAAGGAATTGCTAACATAAATGATCATTTGATCAATTGAAAGTGGTATTTGCAAAAACTCTCAATCAAAGATTCTGCTACAGGGGTCTCAATATGTCAGGTTTTCGACAAAAGTACTGCCCTAAAGATAAGAAGAGTGAAAAACTTGATGGGGCTGTAATTAATGCATGTTTTATTCCTATTAAATCTTAATCTATATATATTAGATGTTTTAAAATATGCTTCGAAGATCTATTATCTAAAAGTGAACCTATGTTGCTTGAAGGACTCGGCAGGTGTATGCCATCTAAAGAAATTATCAGATGCTGGTATTACTCATGTCCATTTACTTCCGACCTACCAGTTTGGCGGTGTTGTTGATGAGAAGGATAAGTGGAAGTCTGTTGGTAAGCGTATTTCTTACTTAGCCTGGCCTGATTTCGTTGACTTGCTATAATCTTTTTCAAATCTTTTCATCTGTTAGGTCTCCTATTACGTTAGTCTATGCTAGGAAGAGGGGCCCGTAGGGGGAAATCGCAGGAAACAGGGGAGGGAAGTGGAAATATGGAAAAGGGGTGCTGATGTGTCAACTTAGTTACCAACTTGTTAGCCGGGAGGTATTTAGGCAGTAGAGGAGGGGAGAGAGAGGTGTCTGAGAATTGAGTCATTTCTGTTAGTAGACCATTGGAGGCTGGGGAACCTCGAATTCCCCACTTGTTCTTTTTTCCTTCCTATTTCCTTCTTGTTTCTTCCTTGAGAATGGAATCCATCTCTCAGGGAACTTGTTAGTGAGATCAATAAAAGGAACTTGACCCATTTTCAAGCAATTTGCTCTTGTTACTCTACTGTGGGATTACCCAAATTGTGCAGGAAGCTAACATTTTGGTATCAGAGCGGTAGATCCATGACAGATGCTTCCGGCGAACAGCCTCCGGCGGAGGAGATGTCTCGGCTCGAACAGAGATTGGATACGTTTTACGAGGCGCTGCAGATTGTGGAAGCTATGACGGAGCCTCTCCCTAAACTCCAAGAAGACATGGCCGATATTAGCGTCCAGATGGGAGAGGTACAAGGATCGGTGCGACGGCTGGAGAATCTTCTGCTCTGGCAGGCGAACTTTCTCTAGCGAAACCCACACCCTCCGCCACGGTTCAACGCTGGCCAGCAGCGATTCCCTGACCTTTGTTGGCAGGCCCCGAACGTTCGGCCAGTGTCGCCGCCTCCGTCTCCGCGCAACGAAGAACCCCGGTGATACGAGCGGGAATACCGGCAGGAGATGCCACCGCTTCCGAGAGGACGAGTAGAACAACGGGGAAGGAGGCTAGAGATGCCATTATTCCAGGGCGATGACCCTTAAGGATGGTTGTTTAGCACCGACCGGTACTTTGCTGTGAACGACGTGGAGGAGGAAGAGAAGGTGGTGGTGGCTTTGGTGTGCATGGAGGGGAGACCTTTGGGATGGTTCTAGTGGGCAGACGCGCAAGAACCGTTTAGATCTTGGCGTGAACTTTGCGCGACTGTGCTGCGTCGTTTCGGTCGTGCCAGGGAAGTCGACCTGGTGGAGCAACTGATGGCTCTCAGGCAGTGGATGTCGGTGGCGGACTATTAGGACAAGTTTGAATCAACGGCGGCGCAGATGCAGGGAGTCTTTGAAGCCATATTCAAAGGTGCTTTCCTTCATGGGCTCAGGGAGGATATTCGGGCTGCACTGAAGATGCACCGGCCCAATGGCTTGCATGAGATGATGGACCTGGCCCAGCAGGTGGAGTTGGAGTCATGCAATGAGGCTGCGGATCGGGTCCGAAGGAACAGAGTGGGCCGTGGGCCCAGATCTGAGTATTTGGGGCGCTTAGGGGGAGCTTCTGAAGGCCTAAACTCCTTCTCACCCGAGGGCCCCCTTCGATCCAAACTTCAGCATGAGGCGGCGTTAGCGCAGGGAGCTCAGTTGGGTAGTGGTCTAGGGACGAATTCCCTTTCCGGCGAGGCGGCGGCGTACCGGTGGCTCATTGAGGAGGAGATCCAGCATCGGAGGGCCCGGGGGCTCTTCTTCAAATGCGACAAGAAGTTCAGCCCGGGACACTGATGCAAGAACTGGCAGTTACAGGTTCTCATTCTGGCGGATGAAGGAGACGAATCAGGGGAGGATAGTAAGGATGGCCAGGAGCCTCTGGCGGTGGAGGACAAAGGGAAGGAGGTCTCGAACGCAAGGATGGATCTGTCCTTAAACTCGATGCGGGGGGTGTCCGCCTCCAACACTATGAAACTTAGGGGAAGGATCGGTGGCCGGGAGGTCGTGGTGCTGGTGGACAACGGCGCTACTCACAGCTTCATCTCGGAAAAGGTGCTAAGCGTGCTGCACTTGCCAATGGACTCCACGGTAAGTCACAATATTTTGGTAGGCAATGGGTTGAGCGTCAAGTAGTCGGGTATTTGTCAGGAAGTTAGTGTCTAGATCTAAGGTCACTTATTGGTGGAGGATTTCTTTTCCTTCCAGTTGGGCGGGGCTGATTTGGTCTTAAGGGTGTCATGGCTCAGCACCCTTGGTGAGGTATGGGCAGATTGGTCTAAGTTCCTAATGAAATTCCGAGCAGGGCCAACTTGGGTGGTTTGGCGAGGCGACCCAAGTTTATGTTATGCACCGGTCAAGATGAGCTCCTTAGTCAGGACACTGTCGCCGGCTGGAGCAGGGGTGTTGGTTGAAGTATGTGAACTCTCAATGCAACGGCTGGAAAAGGAGAACAGAGTAGTACCGGAGGAGGTGCGGACGGTGGTGGACAGTTTCAAAGAGGTGTTTGATAACCCCATGGGGCTGCCACCGCTCCGGGGATGCGATCACAGGATCATTCTGAAGGAGGGCACCGATCCGCCCAATGTTCGGCCTTACCGATTTCCGCAAATTCAGAAGGGAGAGATAGAACGGTTGGTGACAGATATGTTGGCTTCCGGTATCATACGACCAAGCAGTAGTAGCCTATACTCCAGTCCGGTCCTCTTTGTCAAGAAGAAAGACATAAGTTAGCGTTTCTGTGTAGACTATCGCGCACTGAACCAAGTAACGATCCCTGACAAGTTTCCGATTCCAATGATCGACGAATTGCTTGATGAACTCCATGGGGCAGTGGTATTTTCAAAATTGGACTTGCGAGCAAGGTACCAACAAATCAGGGCGCATGAGGCCGACATTGAGAAGACGGCTTTTCGAATGCATGAGGGCTGCTATGAGTTTCTCGTCATGCCTTTCGGCTTGATGAATGCTCCGGCCACTTTCCAAGCCCTCATGAATCGAATCTTCTGTCAATATCTTCGGAAGTTTGTCCTTGTATTCTTCGACGACATTTTTGTGTACAGCCGCTCATGGGAGGAGCACCGCCAACACCTCTCCATGGTCCTTCAAGTTTTGCAGCGCGAACGGTTATTTGCCAATAAAAAAAATGCTGTTTCAGCCAACCACAATTAGAATACTTGGGCCACATCATTTCAACTCGTGGAGTGGCTGCCGACCCTTCCAAAATTCAGGCAATTACCTCATGGCCCCTATTGAGCAACGCCCGGGAGGTGCGAGGATTCTTAGGGCTCACCGGTTATTACAGGCAGTTTGTCAAGGGCTATGGGACGATCGCAAGGCCACTAACAGAGCTGCTTAAGAAGAAGGATTTGGATGGACGGAGGAAGCATGCTGAGCATTTGACGAGCTTAAGTTGGCCATGACTCGAATTCCGGTTCTGGCCATGCCAGACTTCTCGAAACAGTTCGTTGTCGAGACTGATGCTTCGAGAAGTGGGTTGGGAGCGGTGTTGATGCAAGAGGACAGGCCCATCGCTTTTTTCAGTAAAGATCTCGCCCGTCCTTCCCGATTGAAGTCTGTGTTTGAGCGGGAACTCATGGGTGTGGTTCTAGCGGTCCAGAAATGGCGACATTATCTTTTGGGTCGTCACTTTGTGGTTCGCACTGACCAACAAAGCTTGCGGTTCTTGATGAATCAACGCCAACTTCCTCCTGAGCAGCTTCGCTAGGTGTATAAATTGTTGGGTTACGATTTTGAGGTGCAGTACAAGTTGGGGCCTCCAACTGCATCGCCGATGCACTGTACCACCCGGGGGACTGGGCCGAGGTTTCCCTCGCTGCTTTTACAATACCACACACATGGGATTTTGCTGCCATCCAGTTGGAGCAACGTACAGAACCGGTTTGGGTTGCCATCATATCAAAACTTGAAAAAGGGGAGGTTGTGGAGGGGAATTTGCTAAAGAACGGACTGCTGTTTTACAAAGATAGGCTGGTTTTGGTGGATAGCTCCCCTTGGATAGCTTGGCTAGTCCACGAGTTCCATGACTCGGTCATTGGTGGGCATTCGGGCTTTGTCCGTACCTACAAACGGCTGTCCGCGGTAGTTTTTTGGCGAGGAATGAAGCGCTATATCCGGGAGTATGTGGCTAATTGTGAGATATGCTAGAGAAATAAGACAGAGGCACTGTCTCCCGGCCTCTTGCAGCCCCTTCCTATTCCCACCCAAGTTTGGGACGACGTTTTCATGGATTTTGTTGGGGGTCTTCCCAAGTCCGGGGGGTTTGACACCATTCTAGTAGTGGTGGATCGCTTGTCAAAGTACGCCCATTTTGGTCCCTTGGCCCAGCCATTTTTAGCCAAGCAGGTGGCGGCTTTATTCATTTCAGACATTGTCAAGCTGCACGGAATTTTGCGGTCCATTGTGAGTGATCGGGACACCGTGTTCATGAGCGGGTTTTGGCGAGAGCTGTTCAAGTTACAGGGCACTAAGCTGCACACGAGTTCGGCCTACCACCCAGAATCCGATGGGCAAACGGAGGTAGCAAATCGTTGCTTAGAAACGTATTTGCGTTGTTTCATAGGTTATAAGCCTAGGCAGTGGTCAGCATTCCTTCCGTGGGAGGAATATTGGTTCAACACGACCTTTAATGCTTCCACCAGGTTCACCCCCTTCCGCATTGTGTATGGTCGTGATCCCCCGGCTCTCTACCGTTTCCAAGACTCTCCTGGCACAGTAGCAGCGGTGGAAGAGCAGATCACCTTGCGTAATGCCATGCTTGATCTGCTGAAATCCCACCTGTTATTGGCTCAGCATCGCATGAAGAAATTCGCCGATAGTCATCGGAGAGAGTTAAGCTTCGAGATAGGTGAGATGGTACTGCTCAAACTGCGGCCCTACCGGCTGAAATCTCTAGCTTGCCGTGTCAATGAGAAACTCAGCCCGCGCTTCTATGGGCCCTTCGAAGTGGTGGAACACATTGGACCAGTGGCGTATCGCTTGAGGCTGCCTGACAATACTCGCATACACCCGGTCTTCCACGTGTCTCAGTTGAAGCCCTTTAAGGGGGTTGCGGCTAAGGTCCAACCTCTCCCCGCTCCGTTGACGGAAGATCTGGAGCTCTGTGTCCTTCCAGCGGAAGTGTAGGCCTCTCGGGTGGTGTTGGTGGGGGGTCGCGAGGAACCAGAGGTGCTGATTAAGTGGCAGGGCCTGCCGGATTGGGAATCCACTTGGGAGCCCGTCGCTGCCATCCGTTTGCAGTTTCCCTCTTTCAACCTTGAGGACAGGTTGGGGGGTAGGGTCCTATTACGTTAGTCTATGCTAGGAAGAGGGGCCGTAGGGGGAAATCGCAGGAAACAGGGGAGGGAAGTGGAAATATGGAAAAAGGGTGCTGATGTGTCAAGTTAGTTACGAGTTTGTTAGCCGGGAGGTATTTAGACAGTAGAGGAGGGGAGAGAGAGGTGTCTGAGAATTGAGTCATTTCTGTTAGCAGACCATTGGAGGCTGGGGAACCTCAAATTCCCCACTTGTTCTTTTTTCCTTCCTATTTCCTTCTTGTTTCTTCCTTGAGAATGGAATCCATCTCTCGGAGAACTTGTTAGTGAGATCAAT
This sequence comes from Morus notabilis, assembly GCF_000414095.1. NCBI lineage: Eukaryota > Viridiplantae > Streptophyta > Magnoliopsida > Rosales > Moraceae > Morus > Morus notabilis. The sequence continues at coordinate 137,358 of NW_010363912.1, read as the reverse complement.
AAAAGGAACTTGACCCATTTTCAAGCAATTTGCTCTTGTTACTCTACTGCGGGATTGTGCAGGAACCTAACATCATCGCACTTCAAGATTCTAATGTCGTGTAAAATTTTTATTATTGAAGAGTTTATTGACTTTTTTGGTAGAAAGAAGGAATTTATTTACTTATTTTATGTTAGATTGAGGATGCTAGCCTTTAAATATAAAGAACTGCCGGGTCTCTTACTCTGTCTGCGTTTCTGTAGAAGAGCCATTCATAATGTCAATGACTGTTATGAGACTAAGGGCTCGAATAGTGTGCATATTTTAGAGTTTAACATAGTGTGTAAAAGTGTTGGTCACATATAAGTATAGAGCCTGCTATACATGACTTCGAACATGATCAGTGATTGATAATACTTCTTAAGTTTGGTTTTAACATTTTTAAATGCAGAATTCGGTCAGCTTTTTTTTTCTGTTTTTTTTTTTTGGCCGGTGGCGTCAATAAAATAAAATATGACTTGGGGCCATACACATTTGTGCAGACACCAAGATACTTGAGAAGTTTGCTCCGGATTCAGCTGAGCAACAATCGCTAATTACTGCAATCCAAGATGATGATGGTTATAACTGGGGGTATGCTCCTAACTTCTATTTGGATAACTTCTATTTGGATAACGTTATCAGGTTTAGATGCTTTGCAGATTCTAATATTTGCCAAATTCTTCTCTCTTATGAAGGTATAATCCTGTTCTCTGGGGAGTCCCAAAAGGAAGCTATGCATGTAACCCAAATGGTTCATCCCGTATTCTTGAGTTTAGAAGGATGGTTCAGGTCTGACTATTATGTTTTTGTTGCAGTGGCTGACCAAACTGTCTCCTGTTTATTATAACTCATGGAATGGGCAATCTTTCTTCTTACAAAAAACTAAAAAGAACTTTCATATTGATTTTGTAGGTAAATATTTGGTATGTCCACACGCTGAATTTATCTGGGGTTCCCTCCTTTGGTGTAGTTAAATACTTTTTTTAATAGATAAAATCTCTCTTTGTTCTTGCCCTTTCCTGTTTTCTGCTTTCAGAGTCCTCATGTTTCCCTCCTGTTATTTATCTTAATGGTGTATGCTGATAGATTTTTACTGATCAAACACAACAATATTTGGAGCAGGCACTTAACCATATTGGACTACGTGTTGTATTGGATGCTGTCTATAATCATTTACATGGAAGAGGGCCCTTCGATGAAAATTCAGTTCTTGATAAGGTTGTGATTTTTTATGAATGTTCTCTGTCCTGTTATGCTTGCCTAAAATGTTTAGTGAACTCGTGATTATAAGGTCCCAGCATATATATAATACATAGTCTGTTTTTGTTTAATTATTGCTACAAGATATACACATTTTCTGTTTTGATATGGGACTTCACTACAGATTGTTCCAGGTTACTATTTGAGAAGAAACACTGATGGTTTTATTGAGCAAAGTACATGTGTCAATAACACTGCCAGCGAGCATTTTATGGTTGAGCGTTTAATTATTGATGATCTTCTGCATTGGGTTGTCGATTACAAGGTGATGCCTTGCACTACCATATGCAATGTTATATTCCTTTTTTTCTTTTCCCCAAATTCTTTCTTACTTATTTAAGTAGTTCTTTTTTGTTTTTCAGTGATTACGCTTCCTTTTTTTTTTTTTCTCTGAATTATTTTTCCTTTACATATAGTGTAGAGTACACTGCGATTTATGCAAGGTTTTATGATTTTTATGCATCTTTGTACCCATGCCGCTTGATTTTAACAGGCGCTTTTGTCAGGTCGATGGGTTTCGGTTTGACCTTATGGGTCATTTAATGAAAAGAACAATGGTAAGAAATTGATATGAATTTAGCATGGTGCAAATGCGTAGCTGTAAAAGAGATAAATAAAGCGAACATTCTTCTCTTTAGATAAAAAGCAAAGATGCACTCTCCAGCCTAACGAAGGAAAGAGATGTCATTGATGGTTCAAGTGTTTATATGTATGTTTCACTCCCTAGATTCTCTTTTCTATCTAGTGATAATCCCTATTGTTATTGCTCTTGAAGTTTGCTCATAATTTTGTTTTCCAACTTTTTTGTTTGTAATACACTAGTCCATAAAAATTTTTTTTTTTCACCCTTCTCCCCCTTTTGAAGATATGGTGAAGGGTGGGACTTTGGTGAAGTTGCCAAGAATGGACGTGGGATAAATGCATCACAATTTAACCTTTATGGAACTGGAATTGGGAGGTACACTTTGTTCTTTTAATTTGTGTGTTAACGTTTGTTTCTGTTACTATGTACCAAACCTATTTTATACAAGAGTCAAACATGAGCTGGTTATCTTATGCCTGTCTTTGTTGGTATGAGAGGTTATTACCAAAATTTATTTGGCATGAAGGGTTAGTCATACCCTACTTGGTAAATTATATCAACACATATATTATAGGTGGAAAATAGCTTATTGAAATATGCCAATTTGATCTGAATTTAATCTCTTCATAAATGTTCTTTCGCCATTGCATCTTAGTGTCTCTCTAGCACTATATCAATCAAACTTGGCAAGTTTGTCTTGCTTGTCTAGTGCCTAAGTCCTTGTTTTGGCGTGACTTCTTCTGGATCAGGAAGTCACTCATCACCACATTATCTGTATTGACCACCAATCGTGACCTGCCTCTACGTTCTCAAGTAGTGTAATATTGATGTCATCTCCTTCTCTTGGACCACACCTTTCGGTCTCATTGAGCTTTCAGCTCTCATATGCTATTGGGTTACCTTATTATACTAGCATGCCATCTATGGCATAGTCTGACGCATCCGTGTGCACTTCAAATGGCTTACTGTGATCTAGCAGCTCATTCTATCTAGAAAGAGAATATGAATTTGATTCAGTTGTATCCATGCTACACTTTTTTTTTTCAATGAATCATATCCATTTTATATCTTCATAAAATAACAAAAGGGTACGAATAATTTTGGACGTGAATTTAGTTTCAATGATCGAATTCGGGATGCGACACTTGGTGGATCTCCATTTGGGCATCCACTTCAGCAAGGATTTATAACTGGTCTATTGTTGCAGGTATTTCCATCAATTTTATTTGGGTTATTTTATTATTTAGTCTAATTTCATATCTATGGAGAAATGTTTTGCAGAATCTGGCTGCATATTTCTTTATTTCTTGCAGATTATAAAACGGGACTTTTAGATTTTAATTTCCCTAATTGCCAGCACATTTAGTGGGAAAGAAATAACATATATGGTGGTTTGAATGAAGTTCATTACCATATTACGTATTATAAGGAAGTATTTCTTTGCAACATTCTATTCTTTTTGCTAAAAAAAATAGAAAAAAATATAATGTTGCAACATTCTAATTAATCAAAGCTTTTATTATTTGTCGAAGTTGTAGTGAAGTCCACTCCCAAAGTTTGAGTTAATAGGAAGGTTTTCTTTTTTCTATGCACAACTCTAAAGTACATTTCACTTATAGTTTTTACCTTATTCTTCTTTTGCAGCCTAATGGTCATGATCATGGCCCCCATGCTGAAGAAATGCTTGCATCGTCAAAGGATCACATCCAGGTTAAACATCTTGATGCATTTGTGTACTTTGGGCATGTTCTTTAAAAAAAGAAAAACCAGACAGGAAATCTTCGATTGTGAGCAATCCAAAATGTGATTTGGCTTCGAAATTCTCGATGAAATAACAATTAATTACTATTGAATTATGTACATTAATTAATTAATTAATTAGGAGATATCGCATATCTTTCCTAGTTTAGGGGGCAGTTCCTATTTTTTAGGAAAGATCCTAGGAATATCTTGAGGATAGTTTCTCTATCCTATTAGGGTTCCTAGTTTCCCGATTCTGTTAGCCACGGGACCTAGGTCTTTTGTAACCTATTTATACTCCGGTTTTGTACCAATTAAATTAAGAAAGGATTTATATTTTTCCTCAGAAACTTACATGGTATCAGAGCCCGGTTTAGGACTTTATCTCTGTTCGCCATGGCCAAGAATCCAGAAAACCTTCCTTCAACCCAAACCGTACCCTCTGCCTCTTCTAATAATGCTGATTTCAACCCTAATGCTTCCATTCAAATTACTACCGTACGATTGAATGGAAGGAATTTTCTAGAATGGGCCCAATCAGTAAAACTAGCCATAGATGGCCGAGGAAAACTAGGGTTTCTTACAGGGGAGGAACCAAAGCCGAATGATTCTGACCCTTCATTCCGAAAGTGGAGGTCTGAAAATTCACTCATCACTACATGGCTTCTCAATTCCATGGAGGAATCAATCCGGAAGCCATATCTGTTCATGTCAGCCCAAGAAGTATGGGAGGCCGTGCGTGAAACCTACTCGAACCTGGAAAATTTTTCACAAGCCTTTGAATTGAAGACTCGGCTGTGGAATTCCAAGCAGGGGTTAATGCAGGATTGGACGATGTTAAAGGGCGTGTTCTAGGCAGACGTCCTCTTCCTACAATCCGTGAAGTTTTTTCTGAACTTAGGCAGGAAGAAGGACGAAAGAGAGTCATGATTGGTTCATTCTTGCCACCAGCAGAGCCTAAAAATTCAGCCTTAGCAGTCCGTGGCAATGAGGGTGACCCAGACAAGAAAAAGAAGCCATGGTGTGACCACTGCAATCGGCACTGGCACACCAAAGATTCCTACTGGAAGCTTCATGGGAAACCACCTAATTGGCAGCCAAATTGGAAGAAGAAACAGGAGGGAGGCAAGACGTTTAACACTGTGACTGAGACTACTCCAGAGCCACCATTTACCTCGGTATAGCCTCCATTCACCAAGGAACAAATTGAGCATCTTCTAAAACTCTTTAAGTCTCCACAAATTTCTAATTCTCCTTCTACCTCTTATGCTCACCAAGGTAATCAAGCTCCTTCTGCCCTCACTTCCTCAAATATTTCTGGCCCATGGATCATAGATTCTGGTGCCACAGATCATATGACCAGTTGTTCCCATTTATTTTCCACTTACAGGCCTTGTGCAGGAAATAAAAAAATTCAAGTGGCTGATGGTTCGTTTTCAACCATAGCAGGGACGGGTTCCATCAAAATTTCTCCATGTTTAACACTAAAAGATGTGTTACATGTTCCAAAATTATCATGCAATTTACTGTCAGTCAGTAAATTAACTCTTGACCAAAACTGTCATGCTAATTTCTTTCCATCTTACTGTGAATTTCAGGACATGGTCGCGGGAAAGATGATTGGCAATGCTAAATTAAGTGGTGGACTTTACTACTTTGACGATGGATCACTTCCTAAAGATTATGTTTCAAATACTTGCTTGGGTGTTATTTCTAGTTCTAGTAAGAATGACATTATGCTTTGGCATTAAAGGCTTGGTCATCCAAATTTTTATTATTTAAAACGTTTGTTTCCTAGTTTATTCTCAAATAAAGATCCATCTCTTTTTCAATGCAAAATTTGTGCTTTAGCAAAAATGCATCGATCTCCATATATCCCTCGTCCATATGTTCCTTCCAAACCTTTTTCTCTTATGCATAGTGATATATGGGGACCTTCAAGAATTTCAACTCCTTCGGGAAAACGATGGTTTGTTACCTTTATAGATGATCACACAAGAATGACTTGGGTTTACTTGATGACACAAAAATCTGAGGTGGAACACATTTTTAATTCGTTTTATAACATGATTTACACTCAATTTGAAACAAAAATCAAAGTTTTAAGAAGTGACAATGGTCGTGAATATTTCACAAAACATTTGAGTGTTTTTTTCTCACAAAATGGCATTTTTCAGCAAAGCTCTTGTGTTGACACGCCTCAACAAAATGGCATTGCCGAAAGGAAAAATAAGCATTTGTTAGAAGTGGCTTGGGCATTGTTATTTACACATAAAGCACCAAAATTTTTTTGGGGAGATGCTGTTTTGACAGCAACTTTTTTGATAAATAGAATGCCTTCGAAAGTTTTGAATTTTGCCACTCCTATAAGTGAATTTTCCAAAATTTTTCCCCAAACAAAAATTCAATCAACTCTGCCATTGAAAACGTTTGGCTGCACTGTTTATATCCACAATAAAGATGTAAACTTAGGAAAACTTGATCCTAGAGGAACTAAGTGTGTCTTCTTAGGCTACTCTCCAAGTAAAAAAGGATATAAGTGCTATGATCCAAAAAAAAGGAAATATTTTGTCACCTTTGATGTGCAATTTTTTGAAAAACAATCATTTTTTCAGCCTCATCTTCAGGGGGAGCACACACAGGCGATACGGCTTTAGGGGGAGATGAAAAGATAGTCTTTGACTTTCATGATCAAGGTGAATCTTTTTTTGAAAATTTTTCATCAGAATTTGCCCTTCAAAATTCGGATTTTTTGCAAAACTTAAATAATTCCAAAAATTTTGAAGAGAATCATCAAGAGAATAACTCTGCAGATATTTTAAATAATGAAAATTTGGCTCCTTCCAGTGTTAGTCCAATTAGAACAAGAAATAACACTGAAAACAGGTTTGGGAAAGTTTTCTCAAGAAGAGAACCAAAGTCAAGTGGATTGACCAATAACTTGCAGCATGGTCAAGAATCAACCTCAATACCAAGTCCAGAAGTTTCAGGTTTGAGTCCAATCCCTGAAAATTTCTCAAATGAGCTTGATGTACCTATTGCACTAAGAAAAGGAACTAGAGAATGCACTAGGCGTCCTCTATATCCCATGTCCCATTTTGTTTCTTATAAAAAGCTATCTCCGTGTTTCCTTGCCTTTGTTACTCAACTCTCACATGTGGAAATTCC
>NW_010363912.1:127892-130503 GCF_000414095.1 Morus notabilis | reverse complement strand
AGACATGGGAGGTTATAAATTTGCCAAAGGAGAAGAAAACTGTTGGGTGCAAATGGGTATTCACGGTCAAGTTCAAATCTGATGGATCACTAGAAAGGTATAAAGCACGTCTAGTAGCCAAAGGTTTCACTCAAACCTATGGCATAGATTACTCTGAGACTTTTGCACCAGTAGCTAAACTAAATACTGTATGGGTTTTTCTCTCAATTGCGGTAAACTTGGACTGACAGTTACAACAGTTAGATGTCAAGAATGTCTTCTTAAATGGAGATTTAGAAGAAGAGGTTTTTATGGATCCTCCACCCGGTTTTGAAGATAAGTTTGGTTCAAAGGTGTGCAAACTGAGGAAATCTCTCTATGGGCTAAAACAATCACCACGAGCATGGTTTGAGAAATTCACAAGCTCGGTAAAAAAACAAGGTTATTCTCAAGCCCAGGCAGATCACACACTATTCTTTAGAAGATCAAAGGAAGGAAGAATTGCCATCCTTATTGTCTATGTGGATGACATTATCTTGACAGGAGATGATATTCTAGAAACGGCCCGATTGAAAAGGTGCTTGGCCGATGAATTTGAGATCAAAGACCTCGGGAACCTAAAATATTTCTTAGGTATGGAGATAGCAAGATCTAAAGAAGGAATAATGGTCAGCCAAAGGAAGTATGTACTCGATCTTCTCGAAGATACTGGAATGAGTGGGTGCAAACCAATTGATACTCCTATTGATCCCAATGTAAAACTCGGAATGAGTGAGGAGGACAGGGTTGATACTACGAGATATCAGAAGTTGGTTGGAAGGCTGATTTACTTATCACACACTAGACCAGACATAGCCTTTGCCGTGAGCATGATAAGCCAGTTTATGCATTCTCCTCAGAAAGCTCATATGGAAGCTGCCTATCGAATCCTTAGATATCTCAAGGGTTCTCCGGGAAAAGGATTAATGTTCAGGAAGAATGACAACCGAACAATTGAAGCCTATACAGACGCTGATTGGGCTGGATCCGTGACTGATAGGAGGTCTACAACTGGATACTGTTGCTTTGTGTGGGGAAACCTAGTTACATGGAGAAGCAAAAAGCAAAGTGTTGTTGCCCGTAGCAGTGCAGAGGCAGAATTTCGAGCAATGGCTAATGGGCTATGTGAATTAATTTGGCTGCAGCGGGCTATAGGAGACCTTCAACTAACAATAGAAGCTCCAATGAAGCTTTACTGTGACAACAAGGCTGCCATTAGCATTGCTAATAACCCGGTTCAACACGATCGCACCAAACATGTGGAGATAGATCGGCATTTCATCAAAGAGAAGCTGGAATCCGGAACAGTGTGTTTACCCTTCCTACCAACATCTCAACAGATAGCTGACATTTTAACCAAGGGATTGTTTAGACCAGGGTTTGATTCTTGTATTAGCAAGTTGGGTTTAAAAGACATCTATGACCCAACTTGAGGGGGAGTATTGAATTATGTACATTAATTAATTAATTAATTAGGAGATATTGTTTAAATTAGGAGATATCGCATATCTCTCCATATCGCATATCTCTCCTAGTTTAGGGGGCAGTTCCTATTTCTTAGGAAAGATTCTAGGAATATCTTGAGGATAGCTTCTCTATCCTATTAGGGTTAGTTTCCCGGATTCACTAAGCCACGGGAACTAGGTCCTTTTGTATCCTATTTATACTCCGGTTTTGCACCAATTAAATCAAGAAAGGATTTATATTTTTCTCCTCAGAAACTTACAGTTCTTTCTTCTCCTATACATAAATTTTAAGAAGAGAATTTGGTATTTATTTGTTTACCATTTTGGGGGAAGTTAGGTCCACAGAAGATTCTAGTAATCAAAAAGCTGGTTCAGTCGATGATGATAGAGTGGAACTTGAGAAAAGTAACATTCTCCTTATGGGTCCGACAGGCTCAGGTAAATTTGTATTGTCCTCGTTTTGAACTATTGCTTAGTGTTCTATTCATAAATATAACTATGCTATATTATTTTTAGGCTTATAATTTACGCCAGATTTTCACCCTACTCCGAGTTATAGGCACTCTTATATGATTCCCTTTCAAGTTTCCGAAAGATCTTAATCGATATTTCTTGTCTTTTTATGTTTCCTTGCTTGATAATTTTCTTGATCCTTTTAGTGACTCCTCTCACTTCTTCTCCCATAATGCCGTTTAAGGACAGGGAAGACATTACTTGCCAAAACTTTGGCACGGTTTGTGAATGTTCCTTTTGTTATTGCTGATGCAACAACACTGACTCAGGCAAGTTGATGACCAATTACTCTTGTCTTGCTATTGTTGCTTAAAATTTTTGCATATCATTGAAACTTTCCTGGATACGTTCTGTGCAGGCAGGATACGTGGGGGAAGATGTGGAGTCTATACTATACAAACTCCTCATGGTACATTTTTCCAAGCCTCTTTTAGTTACAAGATTTACAAACTTCATAAAATGTTTGAGCACAATATTTAGTGTCCCTCTTATGGAGAGATACTTGATTGATTCTATATATTTGTTACCTTTTGGTGGTGTAAGAAAATGAAGTTCGTGGGCAAGCGCAAAATGCGCAAGGGCCATAGGCCCCATTAAAAAAGGGGGGGGGGGGG
>NW_010363912.1:113782-126573 GCF_000414095.1 Morus notabilis | reverse complement strand
AATCGGAGCTCCTACTGGTCCAAGTACCGAATCAACCCTTAAGAGAATTATTTATCTACTTCTTTCTTAAGAAGGAATGGATTCCATCTCGTGTAATAACATTCCCGGCTACCTACTTCATCATGTCTCCAAAATACAAGGAATAGGATTCAGAATCCGTACCGAGTAAATCAAAACACACAAATCCATAAATAGGAGCTGTTAAGAACTCAAGATTAAGATCATTCTAAGTAAATACAGAGGCAGTGTTTCTTTATTGTTTTTTTCCTCTCAATAGCTTTTATGGTATCAGAGCCAGGTTGATAAAGCTACTGCTGAGTTGAGGAAGACAATGGCTACCATGGCCGATTCAGGTTAGAGCAGAGGTGATGGTTCTAAGGGTACAACCTCGCAATCAACCTCTACAATCGTACTCGCTGCAAATAACTCTGATTACTTATCTCTTCAAATCACCACACACAAATTAACAGGCAAAAATTTCCTTCAATGGTCTCGCTCGGTCCAGCCAGTAATCCGTGGCAAAGGGAAGTTTGGTTACCTGGATGGAACGATTACGAAACCTAGTGTTGATGATCCCAGTTATTCATCTTGGGAAATTCAAAACTCAGTGGTTATGGCCTGGTTAATTCACTCTATGGAGGATTTAATTGGTGATTTGTATTTGTTTTATTCCTCTGCAAAAGAAATCTGGGATGCTGTGACTATGGCCTACTCTGATTTTGAAGATGCCTCACAAATCTTTGAACTTCGCAACAAGGCTCGCAATTTGCGCCAGGGGGAGATGAACGTGACACAATACTTCACTGCCTTGAAGAAAATCTGGCAGGAACTTGACTTGTTTCGTCTCTGTGAATGGAAGGATTCACGTGATGGTGTCCTCTATAATAAAATGTTGACAGAGGACTGAATCTATGATTTCCTTGCCGGATTGAATCGTGAACTCGATGATGTTTGAAGCCGAATCTTTGCTAAACACCCTTTACCCAATATTGATGAAGTCTTCTCCGAGGTGCGCCGTGAAGAAAGTCGAAAAAGGGTGATGCTTAGTGGACCATCATTAACAAACATGGAGACATCAGCCCTTGCGGTTAGAGGAGCAGATAATCGAAAAAAAACACAGACATGGTGTGAGCACTGTCAACGTCCGTATCACACAAAGGACACCTGTTGGAAACACAAATTAACAGGCAAAAATTTCCTTCAATGGTCTCGCTCGGTCTAGCTAGTAATCCGTGGCAAAGGGAAGTTTGGTTACTTTTTGTATTTGTTTTATTCCTCTGCAAAAGAAATCTGGGATGTTGTGACTATGGCCTACTCTGATTTTGAAGATGCCTCACAAATCTTTGAACTTCGCAACAAGGCTCGCAATATCTGCGCCAGGGGGAGATGAACGTGACACAATACTTCACTGCCTTGAAGAAAATCTGGCAGGAACTTGACTTGTTTCGTCTCTGTGAATGGAAGGATTCAAGTGATGGTGTCCTCTATAATAAAATGTTGACAGAGGACCGAATCTATGATTTCCTTGCCGGATTGAATCGTGAACTCGATGATGTTTGAAGCCGAATCTTTGCTAAACACCCTTTACCCAATACCCAGTATTGATGAAGTCTTCTCCGAGGTGCGCCGTGAAGAAAGTCGAAAAGGGTGATGCTTAGTGGACCATCATTAACAAACATGGAGACATTAGCCTTTGCGGTTAGAGGAGCAGATAATCGAAAAAAACCACAGACATGGTGTGAGCACTGTCAACGTCCGTATCACACAAAGGACACCTGTTGGAAACTCCATGGAAAACCTGCTAATTGGGTACCAAGAAACCCACGTGGAAAAGATGGAAAAGGGTTTCTAGCTTCGACAGAGGCAGAACCAAAGGAGTCCGATGAAGCTTCTCAGTTTTCAAAGACTCAAATGGACCATCTCTGCAAGTTGTTGTCTGAAAATCTTGTTTCAAGTAAATCCATGATGGCACAAAAAGGTATCTCTTCTACTTCTACAAATAGCGGTCTACCGACTGAGCTATGGATTATTGACTCTGGTGCTTCAGATCACATGACTGGTTGTCGACATTTTTTCTCTACTTATTTTCCAAATAATAATCAGCATAGAGTTAAGATTGCTAATGGTTCTTATTCTTATGTTGCTGGAATTGGTTCGGTCAAAATAAGTCCTACCGTTACTCTTCAATCGGTTCTCCATGTTCCAAATTTAACTTGCAATTTGCTTTCCATAAGCAAACTTACAAGTGATCTGAAGTGTGTGGTCAAATTTACGCCATCTACTTGTGTTTTTCGGGACCCGTCTTCGGAGATGATGATTGGGAGTGCTAAGGAAGATTCAGGATTATATTTCTTTGAGAATAAGTGTTCTGTGAGTTGTCATGTTCATGCCGACACAAATTTCTCCTCTATGTCAAGAGAACAAAAAATAATGCTGCTGCACTCTAGATTAGGTCATCCAAGTTTTTTGTATTTGAAACATTTGTTTCCTCATTTATTTCAAAATAAAGATGAATTTCAATGTGAGATCTGTCAATTAGCGAAACATACACGCTCTTTTCTTTCATCCTTGCCTTACAAACCATCACACCCGTGTTAGCACTCCGGCCCTCAAGTTTGTGTATGCGAGAAGGAGTAAGAAGGAGCAGGGGCAGGAAGGGAAATTGGCTGCCATAGGATCAAGGCAAGAATAGGGGACGTTGTTAGAATACGGTTATGGGGTTATGGGGATGTGTGCAAGGATCAGATTTGGGGGATTAGGAAGTTAGTTAGAGTGTGTGAAATAAATAGCCTACGGGCAGAGAATGTAGGATGGAGAATTGAGAGTAGACTTGAGTCTGTGGAGGTTAGGAGGTGTCCTCGAATTCACCTCCCTCTTTAATTTCCAGCATTGTATTTTGTCTTTCCTGTAAGTTTTGACGATCTTTCAATCAAAGGAACCAGGCCTTATTGGTTATTTCTTCAGTTCCATGTTGTTTCCTTTTGTCCAACGAATACCTTTTGTCTAGAACAGAGGGAGTCCTAACAACCCGTTTGTGCTAATTCATAGTGATATTTGGGGACCTTCTCGTATTCTGAGTTTGACCAATAAAAGATGGTTTATTATGTTTATTGACGATCATACACGAGTTTGTTGGGTGTATTTGCTCAAAGATAAGGCCGAGACTGAACAAATTTTTCAAAATTTCCATTCCATGATCAAAACGCAATTTAATACCAATATAAAAATTCTGCGTACTGATAATGGAACGGAATACTTTAATTCTGTTCTTGGCGAATTTCTTACCAAAAATGGTATTTTACACCAAAGAACTTGTGTTAATACACCCAAACAAAATGGTGTTTCCGAACGTAAAAATCGACATCTTTTAGAGGTCGCTCGTTCTTTAATGTTCCAATCAAATGTTCCAAAGAAATTCTGGGGGGATGTAATTCTTACTGCTTGTTTCCTGATTAATCGTTTGCCAAGCAAAGTTCTAAATTTTCAAACTCCATTAGAATTGTTGTCTAAGTCCTATCCTGAATATTGTTATTTTTCTGAGTTGGATTTGAAAACCTTTGGATGTACGGCCTTTCTTCACAATAACATCCCTAATCGTAGCAAATTGGACCCTAGAGCCTCTAAATGTATTTTCTTAGGGTACTCGTCCACTCAAGAGGGCTACCGTTGTTATTCACCAGAAAAAAGGAAGTACCTTATTTCTAGAGACGTGACATTTTTTGAAAAATAGCCGTTTTTTAAGTCCACCTCAACTAATTTTTTTTTGAGTTTCCAAAGCCAACGCCCTCACCTTTGAATTGGGAATATTTATGGGACTTTTTCCCCTGCAGTTTCTCCACACGAATCTCTTTCAAATATTATGCCCGTTTCTAATTCCAAATCTCCAACAAGTTTGCCTCCATTATCTGCGGATCAAATCCCTCAAATCTCTCCTTCAAATTTAAATTCCCAAACTCAAAAATCTCCAGTAGATATTTCTCCACATTTAACTCCTCATATTACTCATGATATTTCTTCCAATTTGAATTCTTCAGTTCGAATTTTTCCTGTGAATATTCTCTCAAAATCAGCTGCATATTTCAAATTCTCACCCTCAAATCTCTCCTCCAGAATCTTCTCCAGCTATCACTTTGAATCCGCTTCCTGATGTTTCACGTTCCCTAATTATTTCTCCATCAAATTCTTGGTTAGAATCTATTCCCACTTCAACTCCTATTCCAGATCCTTCTCTACCCGAAATTACTGCACCAAATCCGCCAGTTCCACAAACTGTTTTGACTTTGAAAATTTTGGATGACTCTAATCTTCAAAACGCAAATTTGACAGGGGAGAACAAAGTGTGCCATTATTGCGTTATTCTCGAACGCGATGCAAAAATCGTCCAGGGCAGGAAACATCTCAGGAATATAATTCTCAGAAATATAATCAGGAAATCTCACCTAGTGAACCACACTTATCAGATTCGGATACAGGTACTGACATAAGTTTGGTTGACCTGGATGTTCCTGTTGCTTTGAGAAAAGGAACTAGGTCTTGCACGGCACACCCTGTGTCGAATTTTGTTCAGTATGGTCATCTGTCTACTTCTATTTAGACGCTTGTTGCAAACTTGGCAGACCAAAAGGTTCCAAAGACCATAGAGGAAGCCTGGCAACAAGACAAATGGAAACAAGTCATCATGGAAGAGATGAGGGCGTTGGAGAAGAACCAAACGTGGGAAGTGGTGCAGAAACCGAAGGAAAAGGTTCCGGTTGGATGTAGATGGGTTTTTACAGTAAAGCATAAAGCTGACGGCTCTGTGGAACGTTACAAGGCCAGACTTGTGGCTAAAGGCTATACACAGACATTTGGGATTGACTATCAAGAGACTTTCGCACCGGTGGCAAAAATTAATACAGTCAGAGTTCTTCTATCTCTAGCGGTTAATCTTAATTGGCCTTTGCAACAGTTAGACGTTAAAAATGCCTTTCTAAATGGCGATCTTATAGAAGAAGTTTATGGAATTGCCACCAGGGTTTGATGAAGGCAAGAAAGATGGAAAAGTTTGTCGGCTAAAGAAATCCTTGTATGGTTTAAAACAATCACCTAGGGCATGGTTCAACCGTTTCACCAAGGCTATTCGAAAAGAAGGGTATCAACAGGTGCATGGAGATCATACGTTGTTCTATAGACATAAGAATGAAAAAACAACTCTTCTTATTGTCTATGTGGATGACATTATTGTAACTGGAAACGATGAAGATGAGATTGCGCAGCTAAAAAGACAGCTAGCTCTGGAATTTGAGATGAAGGATTTTGGGAACTTAAGATATTTCCTAGGAATGGAGATTGCCAGGAGTAAGATCGGTATTTCTGTATCTCAGAGAAAATATGTTTTAGATCTTTTAAAGGAGACTGGGATGATGGGCTGCAAACCGATAGATACCCCAGTGGATCCGAATGTAAAACTAGATCTAAATTCCGATAGAAGTCCGGTAGACAAGGGGAGGTATCAACGCTTAGTTGGAAGGCTAATCTACCTGTCACACACTAGGCCGGATATTGCTTTTGCTGTTAGCCGAGTAAGTCAGTTCATGCATTCACCTAATGAAGACCACATGGAAGCTGTGTTTCGAATTCTTAGGTATTTGAAAGGAACACCTGGCAGAGGCTTGTTCTTTAAGAAGACTGAAGATCGTTCAATAGAAGTATTCACTGATGCGGACTGGGCAGGATCAATTAGTGATCGAAGATCAACATCCGGTTATTACACGTTCCTATGGGGCAATCTAGTAAACATGGAGAAGCAAGAAACAGGCGGTTGTAGCAAGAAGCAGCACAGAAGCAGAACTGAGATCTGTTGCTCATGGAGTATGTGAAGGAATCTGGCTCAAGTTACTTCTAGAAGAATTAAAGGTTGACCTGAAGACACCTTTGAGAATTTTATGTGATAACAAAGCAGCTATTAACATCTCGCACAATTCCGTTCATCATGACCGAACCAAGCATGTAGAGGTGGATAGGCATTTCATTAAAGAGAAGATTGAAGATGGAACAATCTGTATGACTTATGTGCCTACTTCAGAACAAACTGCAGATATTCTAACAAAGGGTGTTTATAAACCTGTCTTTGAAAAATTGATAGACGAGCTGGGAATGTTCAACTTGTACTCTCCAGCTTGAGGGGGAGTGTTAGAAAGGTGGTTAGAAGTTTTAGGAGACCAAGCGTGTTAGGCTAGTTGTTAGCATACAGGTAGCCTATTTTTTAGGAGATTAGTTAAGCTGTTTATTCTCTCCTATTGTTTCTACTTTGTATATAATGTAATTAGTAGTAGTCTTGTAAATTAATGTTTTCTAAGTAAATACAGAGGCAGCGTTTCTTTATTGTTTTCTTCCTCTCAATAGCTTTTAATTACATTAGCTGTGCATTTCTACATGGAGCAATTTCCTCTAGGTATTTTCCACAAAATTTAGAACATAAAAAATAATAAGAAAAAGTCCTCTAGGTGTAAGGATAATCTTTTAGTCCCATTAATAGGTTTGCACTTTCTGCATCGAGCTAATGTATTGTCAGCTGACCTCGATGTTGTTTGGTGAGCTCACTTTCTACATTGAGCAAATATTGGTAAGGTTTAAAATGAATTTAATGTTATTTTATTTCTTTTATAGTGTCCAATATGGAATGAAATTTCCCATATGAATTAAATGATCAGAGTTTCCAGTCTACTTTCATTCTAAATGCACGGCTTATAATTTTTCCAAGTGCATTAGTAGGCATAAACAAACCTTAAATCATTTTATGCTCATTATATCTTAGTTTCAAATGCACAGAATGTAATCGCAAAAATTATTAGTATTTCTATCCACCTGTATGGGTGCTTGTTCATCAAATTTTATTCTTTCTTGATAGCTTGTTGAGCGAGATATATTATATATTTGATAAAAGCGGAAGCTCTTAAAAGAAGAAAAACATTAATTATGATGCTTCATTGTGAAAATATTCTCTATCTTAAACTGTGCACGTTATTATGTTTGCTGACATCAAACAAATGTGTTTAAATTATGGGAATTTGATACAAATCGAAGCTACTTATTCTTCAGGTTGGGATGGCTGCAAATTTGAGAGATTTTGTGCTTGGAAAGAGGTAATGCAGTAGTCTCTGAGAAATAAAGTATGATGCAGTTGAATCATACAGCTCAATATCATAAGCTGCACAACTCTCCAATGTGTTAATGCAGATGTATGTTTACTAGCACATGAATGTGAAAATAAAGTATTATTTTTCATACCATCTGCAATGTCATACAACACTCCTGTTGATATGCCGTTGGTGTAGATTAGTATCTTTCTTTATAGTTAGTTATTATTCTATTTGGAAAGAGCAAACAAGTCATTTCTATAATTTTTGTCGGCCATATAAAAGGAGCGGCTGTGATTTGCAACTCACTGGCATAGAACCATGAACTGGGATATAATATATGTATCTTCTAATATCATTTACACCTTATGATTTATTGAACTTACACCTTACCAATACCATGTTTTTTTTTAAAAAAAAAAAAAAAGTGAAAACAGTTTGTCTTGACTCTTGGCATTCCAATGCTTGCCTTAGGTAAAAGGATCTGAAGTATTAACTTACGATGGATCACCTGTTGCTTATGCTTCATGCCCCACAGAAACCGTACGGACTGAGTTCAACTTTTGGTGTATACGTTCTATTTTTTCCCGCTTTTTGCTTGATCATCAGCATTTGTACTTCAATTCTGTGTTTCAGTCTGAGTGCAGAAGGAAGAATCCTTATGAATTTTGAATAACAATATGTTTAGTGAATCTGTGATAATACATGGCAATCCATGGGTTCGGTGGATCATGCATAAGGAGTGCAGTTGAGAAAAACTGAGGGTTCATCTTTGTTTCTGGTCATTTTCTAAATATTGTTGATATTGTATCAGATGCTTCTGCAAGATATTGCAAAATTTCATTCTTACAGCTCAAAGGGAATTATGTCGATGCAACTTTTTTTCTTTCTTTTTTTTTCCTCATTCTCTTGCTGTGAGCAGATTAGGACACATTAACAACATTCTCTTTATGTACTCTATGTTAAAACCAATTAAGAGTAAAAATAAATAAATAAAGGAAAGATATTAGCAGAAAGAATTATCTGGCTGAGAACAAAACTTAGTACCAATGGATACAAGAGAGATGGAATCTTAATGACTTAAGGCTAGAGAGAATGTTAATTCTACTATTCTAGATGAAACTTTTCTATTAACGCCTGGTTTTGAGTTTCCTTTGGAATTTTTCTTGTTTATTACTAGTTTCAGTCATTTCTCTGGATAAGGTAAATAGAAGAATGCTTAAGTTGTTGATATTGATAGTTTAAATTTGGACTCTGATTATATTTTAATGTTGCTAATGCTTGTGATTGACAATTACTTTTTTCCAGATTAATTACGTTTCTGCACATGATAACGAGACTCTGTTTGACATTATCAGCCTTAAGGTATGATGATTATATCCAACACTGCTTTAGTTCTTAAGGATGCTGAGGAATGGTTCCCCTTAAATGGGCCTTAGTTTCCTTTGCTTTGTTTGTTCTCCTTGTGTTTTGTTCTGGCTTTTTGTGTCTGCGTTTGCCTGCTTCCTAGAGCAGCTGTTTTGTGCGTTTTGTCTCAGTGCTTGTTCCTGTAGTGCCTGTTAGTGTTCCGCTTTTGTTGTTCCCCTTGTTTTGCCCTTTGTGGCTTTAATGAGATTCTCATTTATTAAAAAAAAACAAAAATAAAAAAATCCAACACTTCTTTTACATCGGGTGTGAGCCTCAAGACTTCTCTTTTAACTCAGTTCTTTACTTGTAGACTCCAATGGAAATTTCTGTCGATGAAAGATGCAGGATTAATCATTTGGCGACAAGTATAATAGCACTGTCACAGGTATTAAACTTCCTATAAATGTCTAAAATGATATTTTTTTTTGGCAGCTCTCCATTTTTCTCACACATTGGTCATCAGTAAAGTAAATGTCGTTCATTATCTACTGTTAGAGAAATGAAAGTACATGCTGTATTAATTCTTTTCCAGGGGATACCATTTTTCCACTCTGGAGATGAGATGCTCCGCTCAAAATCACTTGATCGGGATTCATACAACTCGGGTGACTGGTTTAACAGGTCGTCAACTATTCTGATTATCAGTTACTGTCTGAAATGTGATTCTTGTAATTGGGATTTCAGATGACTATGAAATTTGAATAAATATTCCATGATAAGTGCCACAGGGAGTAACGTGATTTTTTTTTCCTGGTCAAAACTGAACATCCTTCTTTTGTCTCATTTTATCAAGGAATTGGTGCCACCTGAACACACTCCACATAGGATGAATCTAAGGGCTCGTTTGTTTTATATACTCAAACTTAAATTATTGATTCTGTTACAGTATTTTTCTCTCAAAAAAAAAAAAAGAATTTCAAACGTCAAAATTAAAAATTATCGTTTGAGTATACCTTTCAAATTGGCCCTAAATTTTATTCTTGTCTCTGTATCCAGACTTGACTTTACATACAATTCAAACAATTGGGGTGTTGGCCTTCCTCCAAGGGCAAAGAATGAGACTAACTGGCCGCTGTAAGCCCTGATACATTTCATACATCTATCTTTTCGTTTCTGCAGTGTCTTAGCCGTGTAATAATTTAGGACCCCATTATTTAAACTTATTAGTTACTTTCCTTTTATATATTTTATTATTAGTATTATGCAGCAAATCAGCTGATTATTGTTGACCTTTTGAAGAACTCATATGTTGTCTGTTGTCAGAATTAAACCTAGATTGGCAGAGTCATCATTCAAGCCTCAGAGAAATCACATACTTGCTGCAGTCGAGAATTTCTCAAACTTGTTACGTATTAGGTACTCTTCACCGCTTTTCCGTTTGAAGACGGCAAATGCAATCCAGGTGAGAACTCCAATAAAGCCATATTGCTTAAGGTGAAAAGGTTTGGTAATGATAGTAGATTAGCTGAAAAATAATAATAAGAATAAGCCATTACGCTAGAATATATTAGTGACATATGAAACCAAACACATTTTTTTATCATTTATGGACTACAGCAGTCTTTAGACTACTTTTACACTGATCTTTTGCACATTCTTTTAAGCCTGATTCCAACTCCGTTTTTGATATCATCTCCCTTGGACACCCTCCAAAAAACAAAAAGAAACACGCACACACGCTAACACTATTTTATTCTTTTTTACATTCTGTTCTTATTCCTTAAAAGATACTCTGGTATAATTACGTGATTTATCTTATGTTGTTAGGAGCGAGTACGTTTCCACAATACAGGTTCTTCATCAATCCCCGGAGTCATAGTAATGAGCATTGAAGATGGTCACGAAGGTCTCCCAGGGTTGTCCCAACTGGATCCAATGTGGGTCAAAATTTAAATCCCTGCCCTTTCTTTTGATGTTGATTCTAGGACTAGTAATAATCAAATTATCCTTTGTCTGCCACAGCTATTCATACATTGCGGTTATCATCAATGCATGTCCAACTGTGGTTTCATTCTCTAGTCCCACACTAAGGGCTAGAACTCTTCAAATACATCCTGTACAGGTAAATCACATGTTTCTGCAATAAAATTTTGATAATGATCTAGAAATTTGTCTCTGGGGTCAGAAATATTTGAATATCATTATGTTTGGTTTGTATACTTTTAGTTTCCATGTCAAGGTTAGTAGTTTGATCAACACTATAGTTCTTTAGAAGAAATTTATGGTAAGGTTATATCCTACATTCTAAGTGGCATTGTGGAATTGGAAAAGCAAACCTGAGCAAATACCGATTACAGGTGGTTAAGACAGTTTCTGTTTTAATCATGCTTCTATCTCTTTGCTTACCTTAATAATCATGCTCGGGGCATTATAATATTGAGCATTTTACATTATCAACCCATAAAAACAATTTCTTGGGCATTTATTTAAGTCATATCTCTTCAAGTTTCTGTTTAATCGTTTCCTTTAGCGTGTTTTTTTTCCCTGTTTTTTGCAAATTCATAATGGTTTTTTTAAATGAAAATATCGTGCAGTTGGCATCTGCTGATCAAGTAGTCAAGAGCTCTACTTATGAAGCGTCCACAGGACGCTTCACTATTCCTCCACGGACAACATGTGTGTTTATTGAGCCTCGGAAAACTTGACGACTATTTGATCTCAGACAGGTTTTATTTTTTTATATGTTTGATGATAAGTGCCGCAATTTAGCATTGACATCGCAAGTTTTCCACGAATTTCGGTTCTCAGTCTTCTTGGAGGAGGCCATTGTAGCTTCAACAGCAACGGCTTTTATGAAACATGTGTTTCTTTCTTCCTTAGTTCTGTTCTTTAAGAAGTGAATAAGTCGGCCCAACAGTTTTTCCTCTACTCTTGCAGTTGTCCTCGAAAATAAAGCTGGAATAAAAGGTTGATAGATGAATGAGACCATAAGTGCAACCTTTAGGCTTTACGCTAGCCTTATTTATTGGATTGTTGTTGAAAGCAAATCATGTTTTTTTTTTTCCTTCTTTTTTGTTGGCATTCTAGTTATTCCTTAATTAGGAAAATCAATACAGCGAAGTGGATGTTTTG
Organism: Morus notabilis; assembly: GCF_000414095.1. Taxonomy (NCBI): domain Eukaryota; kingdom Viridiplantae; phylum Streptophyta; class Magnoliopsida; order Rosales; family Moraceae; genus Morus; species Morus notabilis. Next base: position 114,976 of record NW_010363912.1, on the reverse strand, counting down.
CCAAGGGCTGGCAATTCGTGTTCGCGGGCCGTGTTCGGGCCGACACGATTACGGCACGACACGATTACAGTGAGTACGAACACGACACGATTAATAAACGTGTCAGAAACCCAAACACGAACACGAACCGTTAATAACACGATTAACACGACACGACATGCGAACACGATTACTAAACGTGTCGTGACGGGTCAACACGAATAAAACATGTTTATGACCCGTCAAAATAATACTGTTCAAGAAATTTAAAAACAGCACAATTGGTAGGGAAAAAAACGTTAAAATTGAAAATAATGTTTATGAAAATATATTTAAATGTAAGTTCCATTATCATCACCTTCTTTTACATCTTCCAAGTGAGACCAATACAAAATGTATGCAAGTAACACAAATTTTAACCCCAACTACAAGAATTCAATTGCATTACTACTTGCACAAACTGTTCTATTATCATCACCTTCTTTTACATCTCCCAAGTGAGACCAATACAAAATGTATGCAAGTAACACAAATCTTAACCCTAACTACAAGAAGTCAATTGCATTACTACTTCCACAAAATGTTCCATAGACAAAACCATTATAACCGCTTAAATAGAGACATTTTCCCATCATCCATTCACAGAAGAAAACTACAAATCAGTCAATAACAACCAAAATCAGAATTTCTCAAAAAGAAAATGACTTTCTAGGCGACCAAACACAAGGTAAAAAAAAAAGCGCATACCTTGAGCAATCCCAAGAGCCAAGACCTTGGAGACCTCCTCGCTGATCAACCTCTTCTTCCAGTTGCTTTAACCTATTCATGGAAAAAGAAAACATTTTATTGATGAAATGAAATTTATAGCTTAGGCATGCCACAAGGAAATTCTTGTTACCTTCCATTGCATTTGAGGTGTTGAGGTTGTGAGAATTTTGAGATGAACCAGTAGTGGGCTCATTGATATCCAAACTAAAAACATCTTCAGTATCATCCATAGCTTGACGAATCGATTTGTTATTTTCTACACAAAATAAATAACTTATATGGTTAAGACTTAAGATAACATAAGCTAAGACAATAAATAAATAAAAAAAAAAACAAATATACCTTTATCTCCAAATAGTCAATCCCTAGTACACACCAATGCTTTAACCACGGCAGGTTTAAGTGAACTCTATATTGATCCCAATACTCGTCCTCCAACACTAAAGG
>NW_010363912.1:79166-113729 GCF_000414095.1 Morus notabilis | reverse complement strand
TCCGGATAACGAAACTGATTTCCTTTCCAAAATTCAAGAACATCCAACTCAACACTCCCTTGTACTCTTGGCTCATCCAAATAAACTTCTAACTCTGATTTCTGCATGACAGATTGCTCTTGGCTTTCAAAGTTGTTGAACTCCTATAACCACAAAGATATAAAACAAGATGAAAAAGACAAATAAAGAACAATTAGTATTCATCAATGAATGTTAAATTAACAAAATCAACATATAAATATTCATAAACATAGTTACCTTCAATACTTTGGTTTGCATCTGTAAAAACTTTTGTGTTGGGTTTTTAGCAATAGGAGTAGGAAGTGAAGTCACAACATTTATTGTAGAAACCTTGCCCTTAGAGTATTCAGTAAATAACAACTCCAAATTTCTCTTAACTTCTAAAAATTGAGGCGACCCTTTCATTCCATAAACATTGTCATAAGCATAATCTACAAAATTCAACTTGTAACGAGGATCAAGCACTATCGCAATTGCCAATATCAAACTGAAATCTTTCCAATACTTCTCAAACTTGGTAAGCATTGCTTTTGCCATAGCAGACAAATATGCATCTTCACTTGTCTCAGATTTCTTCAATGACAAATAACTTGTGTACACAGTTGGAAAGTACAAGTTTGCAGTGGGGTATTTAGCTCCCGAAAAACACAAGTGATATTATAAAAGGGTTCCAAAAATTCACAAATTTTCTCGGCCTTTTCCCATTCATATGGATTAGGACAGTCCTTGTAATTAGAATCACTCAATTCTAAATGACAAAATGCTCGTCGATAATACAAGACACTATCAAGCATGAGGAATGTTGAGTTCCATCTTGTAGGTACATCTTGCCTCAAACCTCTCTTAGAATCAAGACCCACAAGATTTACACACTCTAAAAACTTCTTCTTTCTAATTTGGGACCCTCTTACATATTTCACACTCTCACGAATCTTTTTAACCACTGAATCAATATCTTTCAACCCCTCTTGCACTACAAGGTTCAAAACATGTGCACAACAACGAATATGAAAAAAAGAACCATCAGAAATAAGTGCATTGTTTTCAATCAACTGATTCTTCAACAGATCAACGGACACATCATTAGCAGAGGCATTGTCCAAAGTAAGAGTGAAAACCTTGTATTCAATTCCCCACTCACACAATAATGTATAAAGCTTTTTAGACAATGCAATACCAGTATGTGGTGATGGCATGAAGCAAAAATTCAAAATCCTCTTTTGCAATACCCAATCTTTATCAATAAAATGGGCAGTTAATGACAAATATCCATCTGTAACTATGGAAGTCCACAAATCAAATGTCAAACAAATTCTACCAGGGCTCAACTCCAACATAGACTTTATTCTTGCTTTTTCCCGAGAATACATTTTTTGGACATCTGCCTTTAAAGTATTTCTAGTTACCAAAGTTATCTCAGGATGCAAATATTGGTAAGTCGCCCTAATAGCTTCATATTCAACAAAGGAGAATGGAAGGTCGTGCAAAATGATTGTTGTTGTTATCAATTCACAAAAGTGTTCAGCATCAAACCTTTTTGCACTCAACGCTAAAGACCCTTTGTCTTGTGACATCAATAGTTGGCCCACGTCACGCGTGTCTCTACGTACACATGATTGCATGTAACGTCGCATGATTCCAGTCCCATTCTTGCTATTAGCCATATACACCACACCACACTCCTTGCATTTGGCTTTTAGCTCCTGATCTGCACCCATTGGAAGCCTTTCAAACTGGTTCCAGACAACAGAAGTATGCTTCCTTTTACATTTAGAACTGGTGGTCGGATTCTTGGAATTAGCTTCAGGCTCAACATCCGCCTCCAATGCAATAGGTGCATCACCAGTAGCAGCAGTGGATGTGGTAAAGCTGTTTGACTCTACGTTTACTCCAACACCATCTTGCAAATCATCCATCTACAAATCATATCAAATGCACATGAGAAAAGAAAAAAGTTTGAAGTAAAAGGGAAAAAAAACAAACAGAAAGAAAGAAAAAGTTCTTGTTGTTCACTTCTCCTCAGCAAATAAGTTTGTTTTCCCCTTTCATTTATGGAAACCATTTTATGGAAACATGTCCAAAGAGACAAAGTCATATAGATTCATCATCCTTCATGTGTCAATTACTTTAAAAAGAAAAGAAGAAAGACAACCACAAGTAAATTAGGTTTAGGCTTTAAAAAAGCTAACCTGTTCTTATTTTTTTTTCCCTCTCTCATCAACTACATATATCACAAACGGGCCCTGAGTTCTTGCTACTTGACTCTAGCTTTGCATATTGTTTGGAGTTTCAACTTATATGTTTGCACTCCCTACTATTTAATTTGATGGTAAAACTCCACCAGTGCTAGATATTCAAGGCCTTTTGACTTTTAGAATTAACTATTGAGGCTCTTTAAAGTGTTGGAGTTAATGAGAACATCCATATCTATATATAATGATCACTAGTACAAAACCAATCCAGAAAATCCTCAAACACTCACATATATGAAGTGGACCTACATCATTAGTTATAAAAATAGGTGCTTTATCTGTATTCTAATCGGGTTGGAAAAAAAGAACCTTTTAAACCTTTTAGAAAGATATTTATATTATATAAGACCACCAAAATGCGAAAAAAGAAAGGATGGAACCTATTCATCATAAAATGCTCCAAATTATTACGAACTTTAATATTTGAACCTTTTAAGATATGAATTGGACTACTTCAAATATGCTGAAAAATAGTTACTTATGTAATATTTGTCAAAGAGAACCATTACTTTCAGTATCTTCAAAGGACAAAGTAAAGGCAACATAAACACCACACAAAAGAAAGTTTTATAAACCTATTAATTTGAAAATAATAGTGAATATAACAAGATATTTGGCCTCCATAAAGCAAAAGAAAAATGATGAATATATAGACTACCTAAAGTGACCAAAACAAACTCTTTAAGAGCATAAAATGTTTATTACACTATACACAACTTAGAAAGAAACGAATATTATTTAAGCATCTTCGAAAATGAATTTATATTATGTTGTTTGCAGTCAAACTATTCTTTATCATATCAATTAGTCAAATTATTTGCAACACCATGTGTAATGTGTCTCACACCTATGCAGGCAATTCATGTGGGGTTTGAATCTTTGATGCACACCAACCAAATCAAGATTTTAAGAAATTCCGTGGGTTTCAATCTTTCAAATAAGTTCGTTTTCTCCTTTCATTTATGGACTAACAATAAATACCAAATTACTACTCATAAATTTCCACCATATATCAATGAAGCTTTCCCCTTTCTCCTCATCTTTTCTTCAAAGTTTTGGTTGGATTCTCCGGAATAACAAAAAAGTCAAACATGAAACGACTGAATGAAAGTGGAGAACATACCGGGAGAAATGTAGAGTTTGCGTCCGGTGTTGGAGACTCTGAGAACAAATCGACCAAACCAGCCAAGTCTAACTACAAAGTTAAGAACAACTTTCAAAACAAAATCGAAAGTGAAAACCAGCCAAGTCTAACTACAGTCGAAGAATCAAAACAAAAAAAAAAGAGAAAATGAAAACTCCTGAGGGCTTTATCAGTCAATGAAAAAATCGAAAGAAAAATGAAAAAGTCCTAAATGCGAAGAACAAGGAGGAGTACCACGTACATGGAGATGGAGATGGAGATGGAGATGGAATCCAAATGGTCGTTTGTCCCCCAAAATCAATCTCAATGGTGAAAGGCTGAACCTGAAACGGCGCGGGTGAGGAGTGAGGACTGAGGCGGTGGCCGGTGAGGACTGAGGACTGAGGCAGGTGAGGCGGGTGAGAGTTGAGAGACCGTGAGGCGTGAGATGATGAGATAGAGAACAGAGGCAGGGTCAAGGACGGCTGCACGGCGAGAGGAGAGGAGTTACACACTTAGAGTTAGACAGACTTAGGGTTTTGTCTTACAAAAAAATATATATTTGGGCATATTAAACGGGCCGGTCCAGGTCGTGCCGTGTCGGCCCGATAATGACACGTTTAATTAAACGGGTTAAACGGGCTGGCACGAATTCAGCCCGTTTATTTTCGTGTTATTCGTGCCAGCCCGTTAACGACCCAATTAATAATCGTGCGGTCCAAACCCATTTATCTCGTGTCATTTTCGTGTCGTTTCATCGTGTCGTGTCTGAAATTGCCAGCCCTATGTTTTGGTTTGATGGAACACTTGCTTTTCGCATTTGGAAAACTATAAGAGTAGTGTTAGAGACTCCAACTCATATCTTAATTTTTATGTACTAATTAATGTGACATATGAGTTATATTTTTATTGGTAATTGTAATTTTTTATCATTAATTGACAGTGACAATATTTTAAACATCTACTAATATAAAAATGATAATTTTTATGCCACATTAGTTGGTATATAAAAATTAAGATTTGAATTGGTGTCCCTAACAATATTCAATTTACAAATAGAATCTAATGCATAATAGTTAGAATCTAATAGATAATAGTTGGTACTTAATCACCCTACTTCCTGGAAATTAAAAATCCATGAAAAACTACATAAATAATCCCTGTTTTTAATTAAATGTTAATTTGGACCTCGTGCAATGTGGGCGTTTGAAGAATACAACATGGAAGGCCACAAACGAGAAACAATGGTCCAAATACACTTTCATTGGGCCCCTCAGCTAAATAAGCTGGGCATATAAATTAGACCCAATGCTACTTTGTTTTTCGGCTGAAATCTCGTCATTCACCGTACAAATTTTCTATTGATTTTTTTTTTTCTTCTCTCTCTTTTTGGCTAAGAATTTCTATAGGTTGTTTAAACAACACCATTTTCATACGATAAAAAGCCGATTTTGCCTTTGGCTTACGCTGCGAGAGAGGAGGAAAATTTTGTTTGAGGGTAGAAGAGGTACATTTGAATACTCTAAAGTGGTATTACTGGCGGTGTTCATGGGCGGACGCTAGTGTTAGAGCCCAAACAAGCTAAGGAATCAACCAGTTTATCCTTAGACCGTCCCTTACGGTGGTAAATTGTAACGACCGGAGGCAAATTCTTTTCTTTTTTTTAGACAAAAAAAATAAAAAAAAAAAAAAAAAAAAAAAAAAAACCCTTTTTTTATATGAGATAAGAGTGATTCAAACTCATCACCTTATCACCTTATCACCTTATACTAGGTGCGGTATTATTTTTAGACTATGTCCAGGGACGGAGGCAACCAATACCTGACCCCTCAACTTTTTTTTTCTTTTGGTTTTTATCCTACATATATATCTATATTCCCCCCTTTCCCCAATAAAAATAAAAATCTAATCCTAAAACTTTCAAAAATTTAAAAAATACTACTCTCTAAAGGAATACCTTTAGGAATAATACTACTAATCTTAATTTTAAAATTGTTTTGTGACTAAGAATAAGCAATACACATCTATTAGTTTATCTACTTAGAACATTAGTATTAACTCGTTGTTATAGTTACTAGAGGGGTTTTTTTTTTTTTTTTGGTTATGAGATTTACTTGTGTACATAGGGAATATTATCTTCAATAACCCTTGATAATGTGGTTATTATGCAATATCAATATCTAACAACCTAACGTAGTTAAAATTAATCTCTCCTCACAAAAATTCCTAACTTCGTCACTAATTATATCTATAATCACGAGACAAAGTCTTTCAGTCTTTCAGAATTAACTATGACATAAAGTATACTCTAAAAAGAAAAAACACTACGACACATGGTATTAATTTTTTTATAAAAAAAAAAGAAAAAAAAAACAAACAACGACATCAGGTGGTCACCGCCAATGTTTCTTCAAAGAAAATGCAAGAATAGACTTTTGTAAAGTAAATAAAACTTGAAATTTGATTGGTAAAAAAAAATAAATAAAACTTGAAATTTTGTTTCATTCTGCCGTGTTTTTGCCTTAGGTTTGTGTCAGTGACGAATTATCGAGTAATATGTTATTGGTGTACTAAATATACTTCAATTTATAACATGAATTTTATAAGATTTTAAAGATCATGGAGGTGTAACTTGTATGCATCACATCTAGATGACACAACTTTTTTCTTTTTTTTTTATAAAAATAAAAACACGCAAATTGGACCGTTACTTCTTATAATTGGTCAGCACACTCCAAAAATAATATAAAAGCTTTTATAAATAGTCATTACCGTGCCATTTATCTAGCTGTCTATTGCTGATTTATTGATAAATTAATAGGTCTTTGTAAGTTATTTAGCTTTGCATATCACTCACGGTTACCACAACAAGAACAAGAAATTATTATTATTATTATTATTATTATTATTTTGTGGGCAAGAGATTTGAATTAGACACCGTAAAGTAAAGTCTGAATGTTGATTCCCCCAACAATCAAGCTGCACTTCTTTCTAACAAGTGGCTGAGAGTCAGCAAGTAACCTTGGCCTCTTGCAGGAGGTTTGCTGCCCTCCCGGCTGCGGTATGGCACCTGAACTCGAAGCTACGATCAGATCCGATTGGATTTAATCCGTTCAGATTCTACAAATTCACCTAAATTTATCGTTAAGTTATAGCTGCAACCATAAATTTTAAGTTAATATAGTTATGAACTACATAACCAAGCAACGTTAAACATGATGAGTCGTTTTCAATTAGAAAGCACTAATTAAACTATTTTTCTTCCTCTTCTCGATTTCCTATTTTTTTTTTTTTTTTTTTTTTTTTTTTTTTTTTTTTTTTTTGTGGTTGGGGTTTATTAGGTTAGTGCCTATTGTGAACGATCTAAATGCTCGTATATTTTCATTTACTTATAATTTCTTTTTTTCTTTTGAATCAGGAAATGAGTTTTATGTGGGCAATTTTAAACGTTTTCACTTGATGATGGATATTGGATAACATAATAAATACCCATTAATTTCAACAATTTTAAGTTTCTAGCTACAAAATAAATAAATAAATAAAACCCTTTAAGCAAAGCAACTGTGAGAGATCCCACAAAGCATGCGTATATATGAGAAATTGTAATAATCTACAAGAATGGAGTAGGCATCAGGTCGTTATCTCTTGAGAGAAAAAAAAAATACAAATCAAATTCTTAACAACTTTAATTAAAAAAAAAATCAATTTCATTCAACACATACTTGTAGCCACTACTATACCAAACCACTCTGCACTAGCAACTCTAGAGCCTAAAGCGATATATTATTAATATACTTAAATTATTATATCTATATATATAGATAGAGTTACATACGTAATATAAAAATATTCCATAATCAACACTAATTTCATATTTAGCTAATTCTCAATTGGGAGGACGGTGCTGGGTAGTGTTATTTTTCTCCACTTCTATAATGAGCACTGATTTCATATTTGGTTTGCACAACATTTGGATAAAGATTGATGTATGTTTTTTCTTAGTCTAATTCAGATGTCAAATTGAAAGGAAAATGTTAGAAAATTAGAGAAAAATTAAGGCATTGTTTGAAGTTGGTTTTGTTTTTGTTTTTCACGTTTTTTAAGAAAGAAAAAATGAAAACGAGAGAGAAATAGTCACATTTAATTTTTTTATTATAGTAAAAAATTTTCACATAAAATTACATCTCAACTCAAATTAAAAACTCGATCAACGAATTAAACGTGCCCTAAGTATCTTATTATTAATACATGTCATTCCATATTTTGTTTTTTTGTTTTATTTTTATTTTTCTTTTTTCTTTTCTTGCGGCCCAACTCCACTGGTGATGTCGTCATTGCATTTCCATTAATACCCTTTTCTTTCCGTTCGTTTCTTTGACTGTATTTTTACTTCACTGTGCACTCTTATTATTTTATATATATGTTTTATTTGCAAGGTCATATTAACTAATTAAGTTAAGCAGCAATTAACAGCCCCTCTCTCTCTCTCTCCATAATTAATGTCATCAAATATGTTGACTAATAACAAATAAGAGAGGAAAAGAGTATTGATCAGGGCGACAGTTTAAGAACTGTTATGTGGGAAAATGTGGCGGACGCGTGGGCAAAGTATACCGCGACACGTGGCCTTGATTAATCCCCATCAAGCAAGGAACCCTCGACGCTTGTAGACTCCTCATACCCCGCTGCGAAGGCCCAAGGACGAAGTCCAAGCTAGGGCGACGATCCTTTGTGGCATCGACCAATTGCGCCGTCGACGCTAAGGGATGAAGATCTCTCGACCGCAGAAAGGGCTATCGAAGAAGGCGGTCGGACTAAGAAGTGCTAACGACGAGAGGGACGTTCTTTAGAGGACGTAACGGGTTACGTTCTGAAGTGGAGGTGGTCTGCAAGCATTAATTGCGAGCTGTCAGACCGCTCCCACAGGGGACAGGAAAGTATTACAGGGAAGCACAAAGCCGTAATAGAAGACTAATTAGCTGAGTGAACAGTGCAAATTAGTGGGATACGTCTGGGCCTACTGAGCGAGAGCACTTGAGTGCTTCTAGCTGTGAAGGAAACCCCCTGGGTGAAGAAAGCCCAATATAAAAGGAGGAAGACCCCCAGCAAGGAGGGGGTTGAAAAAACTCTAGCTAAGAACAAAAGTTGTAAATTTTAACTTATCCCAAACAAAGAAATACAAGATTACAGTGGATGTAGCTCTGAAATTTATAGAGTGAACCACTATAAATTTCCTGGTGTCATTTACATATTCGATTCTTAGTAAATACACACACATACGGCCGGTAACCCGAGGGAAAACCGAGAGGTAATCCGGTCGGTTTTTTGTTGGCGAAATTTGACCGTCAACAATTGGCGACTCTACTGGGGAGTGAAAGCGTTCGACCCCCAACAACATAGTTACAAACCGCCGTCCATCCAGGGAGTATCGGGATGGAAGAAGATCTACGCCCGGTCGGACATGAAGTCCCACCTCCAGAAGCACCACGGCCGGACCCGATGTAGATGCAGGCCCAACTAACCACTCTAACCGAGTTGGTGCGTGGGCTAATGACCGTGGTGGAGTGCTTAGATGGAAAGAACTCCATGCCGCCATTAGAGGACGCCCCGAGGCCGCAGAGACCTGCGGCGACTAGAGATCCGAACCACGGTGACCATCCACATATCCAAGAAGGAACCGAAGATAGTGAGAATCACCGGGGCCCTCCTAGACCTCGGCCTTCCCAATCCCCCGGCAGCCGTTTGGAGGCCGCCGGACTCCGAGCTCCCGAAGACCGGGTACCGAGAGGTCCAAGAAACCCCGAGGGGCTATCCCAGAATCCAGGTGGAAACCCGCCAGGAGACTCAGGCTCAATGCAGGCAGGCGGCCAGGCCCGAGGCGGACCCAACGTTCAGAGGGCGAAAGCGTCAAGAGTAGCCGGCTCGGCCATGTCGATAGAAGAAGCACGCGCCATCATGGAACGTATGGCCAGCCTGGAGCAAAACCTGACAGGGGACGTGGCGGGCCTAAAAAAGAATATAGTTCGTGTGGCTGAGGTCGTAAACGTCGATATCACGCCCAGTCGCACACATGACCATCCGTTTACCGAAGAAATAATGGCCCCCCTTCTCCTCGATAAATATAGGTCGCCGTCGATCCCGCCATATGATGGGCAAGGAGATCCCGACGACCATCTGGAGATGTACACTGGGCACATGCTCTTCCACGGTTACGCCGAGGAGATCATGTGCCGGGCCATTCGAAACCATTTGACGGATTCTGCCCGGAGGTGGTTCCGAACGCTGAGGCCAAACTCTATCTCGAGCTGGGACGAGTTGAAGGAAGTGTTTTCCTTCCAATTCATAGGGGTCAAAAAGTATGTCCCCCTAAAGCAGAATCTGATGACGATATACCAAAAGCCAAACGAGTCACTGAGGGAATGGCTCGCAAGGTATGGGGAAGCTGTCGCCGCCACGATGGACATAACAGATAGAGAAGCCTTGATGGGGGCCTTATCTAGCATGAAGAAAATTACCCCGTTCAAAAGAGAGCTAAACCAAAAACCTCCGACCAGCTACAGGGAATTTTTGGCGTGAGCACAGGGGTACATCAACGCTGAAGAGGCAGACGCGAACGACCCCGAGCACCGGACCAACAAGAATAAAGGAACCGAACAAGGGTCAGCGCCTGCGAAGCAGGATGGGAAGAAGCGTCGAGGCAGAAGAAACGGGGACAAGCAACCCGCCGCAACGACGAACGCTCTGAAAGCCAAAAAGCCGAGACAAGAGGATACTCGAAGGCCTCGACTATTCCAAAAGTACGATTCTTACCATGAGTTAACGGTAGGAGTCGAGGAGGTCTTCAACCAGGTCAGCCGCGGGAACTTGCTGCGCCGACCGGAAGCAATGAAGTCAGATCCCAGCCGAAGGAATCAGAAGAAATTCTGTAGGTTCCACGGCGATGTCGGCCACCACACCAACGATTGTGCCGACCTCAAGGATGAAATCGAAAGATTGATCCGCGAGGGAAGGTTACAAGAATTCAGGGCTAAGCGAAGGCCCCGCAATGACGGCCATGGTGGGCAGAATGACAGTTGACGTCGAGAGCAGAACCAGCGCCCAGAGGATCGCGAACCCGTCGGCATCATAAGGACTGTCCTCGGCGGTCCCTATATAGGAGGAGACTCAAGGAGGTCTCAGAAGGACTACGCCCACGAGGCCAGGGGGTTTATCAGGAGCGATTCTGGAGCGTCTCCGCCACAAAAACCCCAAGGTACAGCCACACCGATATGGCTTTTAACGAGGATGACGCTAGTGGGGTTCATTTCCCCCATAACGATGCCTTGGTGGTGGAAGCCATGATAGGAAACCACACCGTGTGCAGAATTCTGGTGGACAATGGGAGCTCGGTGGACCTCCTATACTCCGATTGCTTGGAGAAAATGGGAATCCAAAAGGAACAACTGGAAAAAACCTCCCGACCGCTATATGGTTTCACTGGGGACTTTGTTATCCCACAAGGGACTATTCGGCTACCCATAACCGCCGGAGAAAAACCTCGGCAGGCAACTACAATGGCCAACTTCATGGTCAGAAAAGGAGGCTCCCAGTATAACGCGGTGGTCGGGAGACCAACCCTCCAGGCATTGAGGGTAATAACCTCCGTCTACCACCAAAAAGTCAAGTTCCCCACCCCAAATGGCATGGGAGAAATGAAGAGCAACCAGTATGAAGCCAGGGTTACGTACTCTGACGCCCTGTGCGGATACGACCAGCTAGGAAGACAGGAGGCAAGGATGGTTCATCAGGGCCTCGTCGAAGACATTGACCCTAGGATCCAAGAGGACGTCACATGGTCTCAACCCGTCGAGCAGTTGGAGGAAATCCAAGTTGATGAAGCCGAGCCCACCAAGGTACTAAAAGTGGGCTCAGGCTTAGCTCCGTCACTTAAAGGTGAGATCGAAAATTTCCTCAGGCAGAACCTAGATGTCTTCGCCTGGAATCATTCTGACATGAAAGGGATCGACGCCGAGGTAATATGTCATTCCCTAAACGTCGACCCCTCGTATCCACCCAAGCACCAGAAACGTTGGCCGATGAACCCCGAGAGATATAAAGCGCTGAAAGAAGAGGTCGACAAGTTGGTCAAAAATGGGTTCATCCAGGAGGCCCATTACCCGCATTGGGTATCAAACCCCGTTCTAGTGATCAAACCTAATGGAAATTGGAGGACATGCGTTGACTTCAGCGACCTCAACAAAGCCTGCCCAAAGAATGGCTTCCCACTCCCTCGGATAGACCAAATGGTCAACGCCACGGCGGGACACGAGATGCTAAGCTTCATGGATGCCTATTCCGGATATAACTAGATCCCTATGCATCCAACTCCCATGCATCCAGCTGACGAGGAGCACACATCCTTCATAACCGACAGGGGTTTCTACTGCTACAAGGTGATGCCCTTCGGCCTAAAAAATGCAGGGGCAACCTATCAGAGGCTTGTGAATAAAATGTTCGCTCAACAGCTCGGCAAAACAATGGAGGTCTATGTCGACGACATGCTTGTAAAAAGTTCTAGGGCCAGCCATCACGTCAATCATCTGGGGGAAATGTTTGGTGTATTAAGAGAATACCACATGAAGCTCAATCCCCAGAAATGTGCCTTTGGACTTGGGTCGGGGAAATTCCTCGGCTTTATGGTTAGCAACCGTGGGATTGAAGCTAACCCCGAGAAAATCAAGGCCCTATAGAACATGCGGTCCCCGACAAAGCCAAAGGAAGTACAAAGATTAACAGGATGTGTCGCCGCCCTAAATAGGTTCGTGTCAAAGGCGACCGACAAATGTGTCCCCTTCTTCAACGCTTTGAAAGGGAGCAAGCGCTTCGAGTGGACACCACAATGTGAAGAGGCCTTCCAAAGATTGAAGGACCATTTGGGCAAGCCCCCAATTTTGTCAAAACCAAACACCGACAAGGAGCTTAGTCTATACCTCTCCATGTCCCAACATGCCGTAAGCTCCGTATTAGTGAGAGAAGAAGAAAGGGTGCAATTGCCAATTTACTACGTGAGCAAAAGGCTCCTCGACGCCGAGACGAAATACAGCGAAATGGAGCGCCTAGCCCTCGCCCTAATGGTAGCTTTAAGGAAGCTTCGGCACTATTTCCAGTCTCACACAATACGAGTTCTTACCAACCACCCACTAAGGCAGGCTCTACAAAAGCCCGAAACTTCCGGTCGACTCCTCAAGTGGTCGGTAGAATTAAGCCAGTTCGACATAAAATATGTGCCAAGGGCTGCGATCAAGGGCCAAGCGCTCGCCAATTTCTTGGCTGAGTTCTCTCATAGGCCTACTCCCGCCGCACTTGAAGAAGTCGAGGTTGTAGAATGGAAGCTCTACGTGGATGAAGCGTCGAGTGAAAACGGGTCGGGAGCCGGCGTCCTGTTAATCAGCCCCGAAGGCCACAAAATTACCTCGGCGGTCTGATTTAAATTCAAGGCATCCAACAACGAGGCGGAATATGAAGCACTAATTGCCGGACTACGGTTAGCCAGCCACCTAAAGATTGAAAGACTCAGCGTCTTCAGCGATTCTCAATTGGTTGTCGCGCAAGTAAAGGAAGAATACCAAGTGCGCAGCGAGAAGATGAGAGCGTACTTAAGAAAGGTAAAAGAAGAACTCGTTAAGTTTAAAAATTACGATATACTCCAGATATCATGGACCGAAAATACAAGCGCCGATGCTCTGGCGAAGCTAGCATCTTCTTGAGAATCTGACACACTAGGGGTCGTCCCCATTGAGGAATTAGAGCGACCAACTATAGAAGAAAAGGTGGAGGCATTAATTGTCTGAGTAGGTGAAAGTTGGATGACCCCCCTCATCCAATACCTAATGGACGTACAATTTCCAAACGATAAGGACGAAGCCAGACGGGTCAGGTATAGAGCTGCTAGGTACTTATTGTATGACGGCTTGCTCTACCGACGAGGCTACTCAACCCCTCTACAGCGGTGCTTGGATGAAACCGAGGCACAGAAGGTCCTCCACGAAATCTATGAAGGGATCTGCGGTAACCACTCTGGGGGGCAGTCTTTGGCTCTAAAGGTTTTGCGGCAAGGATACTACTAGCCCACGCTAAAAAAGGATGCTTTTCAGTACACCTGACGTTGCGATAAATGCCAAAGGTATGCCACAATTCCTAGAGCGCCCCTAGAACATTTGACGTCCATTCTTAGTCCTTGGCCTTTCGCTAAATGGGGGGTTGACCTGATCGGGCCGTTACATCTTGCACCCGGAGGATTTAAGTTTGCGATCGTTGCAGTGGACTACTACACAAAGTGGGCAGAGGCAAAGGCCCTAACTGCAACCACGGAAGCGGCCTGCACCAAATTCATGTGGGATCACATCGTATGCAGGTTCGGGGTTCCCCACTCGATAGTATCCGACAACGGAAAGCAGTTTGATAACGCCTCAACGCGTAGGTTCTGCGATGACTTTGGCATCCGGAAAGATTTTTCGACGCCGATCCATCCACAATCCAATGGACAAGTCGAGGCGGTCAACAAGATATTAAAATATACCCTCAAGAAAAAACTCGACGATCTGAAAGGGAAATGGGCTGAGGAACTTCCCAAGGTCTTGTGGGCATACAGAACGACGAGCCGAACAACTACGGGTGAAACGCCAGAACCGTCATCCATAACGACGATGACAACGCGGAAGGCATGAACGGAGAACTCGACTTATTAGAAGAAAAAAGGCTCGACTCCCAACTACGTTTCGCCGCCTATCAGCAAAGAACGACGCGATACTACAACAAGAAAGTTCGACAGAGGAGGTTCGTCCCAGGGGACCTAGTACTAAAAAGGGTAACGTAAAGCACGAAACCCAAAAATACTGGTCCACTGGGCCCAACTTGGGAAGGGCCCTACAGCGTAAGAAAAATGCTACGTCCCGGCACCTATGTTTTGGAGAGCCTCGACAGTAAAACGATCCAACACCCGTGAAATGCAGAACAACTAAGACTGTACTACCAATAATGTATGAAATTCCCGCATATCTCAATTGTACATTCTTTACAAATTGAATAAATTGATATGTTTGCAGAAGGAAAAGAATTCACCCCTTAATAACATGTCTGCCCAAAAAATATATATCCACGGGTTAAATAAAAAGACTTAGTGAAATTCCAAGGAATTTCCTAAGACGACGACCCCAAGGGGCACAATCGACGTCAGATCCTCCAAGGAGGAACGACAAAGACTTAGCGAAATTCCAAGGAATTTCCTAAGACGACGACCCCAAGGGGTACGCTCGACGACAGATCTTCCCGAAAAGAAAGGCGAAGACCTAATGAAAAAGCAGCAATTGCGAATCAAGGTATAAATTAAAACTGTTGTCCTTTGAATATATGTATATATAAAGAGCATATAAAGTAAAAGATGTCCATATCAACAATAAAATTACAAAACAAAAGGAGGCAGGTAAAAATCCTTCAGGCCTCGCCGGCAGTCGCCGAGTCTTCGCCGTCACCAGGCGGGGAAACGTTGTCATCACCAACAGGGGGGGAAACGTTGTAATCACCAACAGGGGGAGGAGAGTTATAAAGGAAGCTCAAATCCCACTCAGGACGCTCTTTCTTGATCAAGTCGACAATTTGTTGACCCGCAGATTGAAAATCCCTGGTACGGATGTCAGTGAGTTCCTGAGAAGCCTTGAACTCCACAATAATCTCGGTATGCCTGGCGTCGAAATCAAATGCGGCTTCTGCTTCAGCTTCCCTCTTCCCCTCAGTTTTCCCCTCAACAAAACGTTTCTCTGCTTCCCCAACTGCTTCAGACAGCTTTTTGTCAGAAAGGTCTGCCCGCTCCTTGAGACTCGCGACTTCGTTTTTCAACTTCCGTAGTTCATCTTCCAGACTCGCCAGCTTGGCCAAGGCCAAGTCCCTCTTCTCAACAGCATCATCCAGTTTCTTTTTGGCATCAGAAACAAGGGACTAAAGCTTGGCCTCCAGGTCGTCTATCTCATTTTTACGCTCCTCGGCCTTGACAAGGTCGAGGAGGTTGAGAATAGAAAGAACCAGGCTCTGAAAAGTTGAAGGTCAGAAAAGCAGAAATATAAAACGGCGAGTTAAAAAAAAAAGGAGTCTTACATGAATCTGGAAGGAAATCTGTTTTCGCTTACGGTGGACCAAAGAAGAGTGGGCGGCAGCAACCCAATGTGGCTCAAGGAAGGACTCATAAAGAGCCTGAAAGATGAGGGAGAAGCGAGGGGGAAGTTTCAGCATCGCCCCAATCTCGGCATCAGATATGTCCGAGACTTGGAACTTGGGGTCCATAATTTTAGCCCCTGGAATAAGCACGCGCTCTCTCGGTGCTAGCGGAATGTTGACGTCAGGAATTAGGACCGTCGGCGTCCACGTTTCTGTCATCGGCGTTTTTTCCCTGCGACTCTTTTTTCGCACAAGTTCCGTCTTCGCCTCCGACCCCGAAGGACCCTTGGTCTTCCTGCTCTTTGGGACGCGGGAAGAAGAAGCTTTCTCTTTTCCCTTCGACGGGGGCGGATGGCTCGGCGGGGGCTGTTGGTCTGACGGCGGCTGCTGGCTTGTCCTCGACTGCTGGCTGCCGGGAAGTTGGATCTTCAAAGATGCCATCTCTGCAGGAAACGACGAGGTTAAGATACACACAGCATTGGGAGAACCCAAGTCACAATCAAGAAAGACGTCGAAAGCAAAGAATACCTTCGTCGCTTAGGTGAAAGTATTGACGGACGGCGTCTAAGTCAGCGGGGTCTGGGAGATCAAGGATTAGACCAGCGTCGCGAAGATTTTTCTGAGTCAGGAGCGTGTCGATATGGCGAACCTCTGACGGGAAAGAAAAAGCCTGTTCAATCCTAGCTAAGCTATTCTCAGATAACTTCGACCGGTCCTGACTAACTATAATACGAACGGAATGTCAGAAGAAGGACGGAAGAAATCAAAGTCAGATAACCGAAAGCCAAGAAACTTACCCATGTTACCAAACGCCACCTGCACCTGCCTTCGACGGGGCAGGCGGTCGTTGGGATGAAAGTTGAAGGGCCCCTGAATCATGAAGAACATGGGCTTCCACCCATGTGACGACGAGGGGGTGCCCAGTATAAGCTTCTCAAATCTGGGCTGGGACCTCCCGTGACCACTCAAAAAATACCACCCCTCACACTTGGCGACGTGGCATAACTTATACATAAATCAAAACTCGTCTACAGGGAGGTCCATGTCGAATCGCTGATGCCATAAAATCCAGGCACCAGCAAAGCAGTACCAGAAGTTTGGCGCCAGTTGGGCGGGGGAAATGTCATAAAAATGGCAGTACTCTTTTACAAAGGGATGCACTGGAAGGGTCATCCCCGCGGTAATGGCTCTAGTATAGACCGGAAGATATCTGGTCGGCAGCATACTGGTTCTAAAATGCACGTCCGGAAAAAGGTATTCAAACCACCTCCCGTCGATGCATCCTTCCTTCACAGCCCGGATGATGTCTTTGTTCCGGACCCTCAATGCCACAGCGTCGGCTGTGAAGGAAGGCCTATCCGGTTCACCACTGGTGGCAGCCAGAGGGGCGTCTACTGCCGAAGCGGCCACCCCGCTTACACTGCCCCCCGTGAAGGGGATTCGTTCTACAGCTTCATCCAAGACTCGCTCAAAACTATCGAATTCACTACCGAAGCTGTCAACTGGTGCGTATCTGGCTTCGTATCCAGCCTCGATGTCTTCTACGTCTCTCAGCACGGAATCGACGCTGGAAGATGATGAAGAGCAGGAGATCTCCACCATGGAGGGGGGGTCTGGGTGGACGACCGGAGAATCCTCTCGACTGGGGGAACTTTGGGCCATTGTTCTGGTGATTAAACAGACAAGAAGCTAAGTTAAAACCCTAACGTCAAGAGGATGAAAGGACGACTATTCTAAGCTACGACAACTCAAACGCCACGACTTGACGCCGACCATTCATACGAGAATGGTAACGGCGAGTGCTCATAGGATTCCAGGCCCAGAACCTAGAAGCCGGGAGCACACAGACAGCAAGGAGACGATATCCAAAGCAAAAACACGAAATGAAGTAAGCCTCCCTAGTTTCTACATCCCACACACTCTTTAGCTATATACACAGAGTTCAAACGAAAAGACAGAAGGAGCCTATGTATAAAAGCAGCAGACAGAGGGCGGAAAGGCTTACCAGAGAAGAAGGACTCTTGGGAAAGTCTAAAAGGAAGATTTTTTTAGAGCGGCTACGCGGTACGCCTCGAAAGGGCAGAAAGCACGGTCCGCAGTTTGGAGAGGAAGGAGTCCGTCGGAGAAGGCGGTAGTCCAACATATGTGAAAGAAAAACTTGAAGTTTTGAAAAAATGGCTCTCGAGTTCGTAGAGGGTATTTAAAGGGACGGGCATCCTCGACCCTGACCGTCAGATGAAAATCTTAAAGATCCGATGGCCAGGGAAACCTGCCCAGATCTGACGGTAATGAGATAGGGCGGGAAGCAGAGAGGTCGCGATCCAAAGGCCCATATTCGTTCTTTTGAAATAAAGACTGTACGTTATCATGAGAAATCAATCGACGCGACAGTTGCATTCCCCGAAGGATATCTGAAGGTCCCAGGCCATCATTGCAAACGGAGGCTCGAGACCGATTTCCCACACCCAAAGCACGGAAGGGCTACCGAACCTAAGTCCGAGGCCACCCAAAAGGCGCCCTCGACCTGGGGGGTAGCTGTTATGTGGGAAAATGTGGCGGACGCGTGGGCAAAGTATACCGTGACACGTGGCCTTGATTAATCCCCATCAAGCAAGGAACCCTTGACGCTTGCAGACTCCTCATACCCCGCTACGAAGGCCCAAGGACGAAGTCCAAGCTAGGGCGACGATCCTTTGTGGTGTCGACCAATTGCGCCGTCGACGCTAAGGGATGAAGATCTCTCGACTGCAGAAAGGGCTATTGAAGAAGGCGGTCGGGCTAAGAAGTGCTAACGACGAGAGGGACGTCCTTTAGAGGACGTAACGGGTTACGTGCAGAAGTGGAGGTGGTCTACAAGCATTAATTGTGAGCTGTCAGACCGCTCCCACAGGGGACAGGAAAGTATTACGGGGAAGCACAAAGCCGTAATAGAAGACTAATTAGCTGAGTGAACAGTACAAATTAGTGGGCTACGTCTGGGCCTACCGAGGGAGAGCACTTGAGTGCTTCTAGCTGTGAAGGAAACCCCCTGGGTGAAGAAAGCCCAATATAAAAGGAGGAAGACCCCCAACAAGGAGGGGGTTGAAAAAACTCTAGCTGAAAACAAAAGTTGTAAATTGTAACTTACCCCAAACAAAGAAATACAAGATTATAGTGGATGTAGCTCTGAAATTTATAGAGTGAACCACTATAAATTTTCTGGCATCATTTACATATTCGATTCTTAATAAATACACACACATACGGCCGGTAACCCGAGGGAAAACCGAGAGGTAATCCGGTCGGTTTTTTGTTGGCGAAATTTGACCGTCAACAAGAACCATTTCCTTGGAAAAACACCATACCTGAAAAAGATGCATATAATTATATCCCTTCACAATAGAAATGGAGTGAAGGCCAGCTCTAACTAATTGACATTAGTCTAGTTAGGTGATGCACATTAAAAATTAGGCGTCCTAATTCTATACTAACGAGAGGAACAAAATTATAAAAAATAAATAAATAAACAAGAACAAGCAATACTTATATAATTAGTTCACCTTTAATGTGAGAATTACATATTCTTTCTGCCGTGATAGAAATTCACTATATGATAAAAAGAATAATACAAGAGAGTGTGCTTTCTCTAATTATATCTCAACTAACCCTAAAAACATATCCGCTTTATTTAAAGAAAAATTGGGAACTAACCCTAAAAACATATCGGCTTTATTTAAAGAAAAATTTGGACAATCCTATTTATAAGTGCGAAATTTCCAAAATACCTTTAATAAAATTTTGCTCCATGGTCCGGTTCCAACACTCTGCGTATAATTAGGCATCCCCCATAAGATTGTGCGTGTTATCTCTGTGTATAATTAGTCTCTCCACAATTATTTAGCACGGTTAAAACTAAATTAATGGTGCTTATAAACTCTGCCAACTCATTATATACTGAGGGTTATTAGTTTTGAGATTCTTCTAATGGTATGACCGTGTTATAGAGATGCAGAAAGCTGGATGCATGTCTTTTCCGTAATTATATTGTGGATTTAGATATATTCATCATGCATGAGACTATGAGACAATTAAAATTTGGACATGTTTATCAGATCTATATATATCTTTGAATAGATAGGATAGATACATAATATAATTGTATTTTTTTGAAAAAAAAAATATAATTGTATTTTTTATGCATATTAAACAGTTCTAACAAGAATTAATTAGGTGGATCCTAACAATCAGATTTTGTGCTTCAATGCCTATAAGCATTTGATCACTATAGCTAATTAACCAAAGACTATAGAACTGAACCCCCAATAAGTTGCAACCATATTATCTCTTAAATTCACTCTTGATCAGCTAATTAATATCTCATGTGCATAAGTTAAATATGAATTAAGTACTTTTGGAAAAAAATAGCTAATTTATTTGAGTGATTTGGGTATTGCTTAGCTGCAACAAACATATCCATTGAGTGGCTGAGAAGCTACAAAACCTCTCTGTATCATTCTAGGCCATAAGGATGACTTGTGAAACAAATATTATAACAATAACCTTCATAAAAAAAAAAAAAATTTGGCTTCTAATTAATATAAAGTCGATAATCATAATATTATTCGTACTTGGCATACTTGCTCTTGTATACTTTGCTAGCAGTTTCTTCCAAGCTATAACTCTTCTTGGTTCCTATACTTACCCACATTATTTATATACAACACACATATATATTTACTTTAAATTATATTATATCTATATACATATAATATGGTTATTCTACAAATACGTATGGCTAGCCAGAGATGTGACCTAAAGAAAGAGGAACTTCAAAGATCCTTTGCTTTCTTAAGTCCCGCATCCGCTAGAAAGATATCCTTTAAATTTTTCTTAGGGGATTATATATGATTTTATTTCAATTAGGTCCTTTCGTGCCGCACACAAACCGCCCACCAAAAATAGTTCTCCACGCCAAGAACTTGCCCATATATATATCATCCCTTCCATTGACCTAAATATTTCCAAATTAATATTTAGAAACAACCTACCACTTAATTATGTATGCATCATGCTATATTCAATCTATGCAGATCAAGTTTAAGTATATATTAAGATATATACAGAATAAACTAAATGCATACATCAAGTTATGTATATGTCTACCGGTTGAGATACGTTTGATAATTTTTATTACTCAAAGAAATCAAACTTATCAGTATAAATCTGCTTGGTAATTCATACGCTAATTAGCTTGCAAAATTTGATCGACTAGCACAATTTCGGTATATATAATAAATCAAGATGCGTTCTTGTAATACTGTTGACTTGTTCGATTTGTGAATTATGTCAATGTAGTGGTGGTAGACTTTGCTTTTGGCTAATCCTAATTTTAAGTCAACTGGGCACAACCTAATTAATATATATATATATATATGTATGTATGTTTGTATGTATGGATGTATGTATATGTGTGTGTCAGTTTACCAAATTCAGCAAGCTCAAGCTGGACCCTTTTTTAATACATGACTTATTTTGTCAGTTTTCGTTTCTTTCTTTCCCTTTTTTTTTTTTTTTTTTTTTTTTTAACATTTTTTTTTTTTTTTCGTTTTTTTTTTTTTTTTTCCCTTTTTTTTTTTTTTTTTTTTTTTTTTTTAATCTTTGATGTATACTTTTTCTCTTTCTCTAACAGAACCACTGAAATGGAGATAAGATAGACGAATTATTTGCAAGAGCGACAACCTTAGCTAGTTAATATAGCTCACTCCAAAGTAATGTATGGCGCTTGATGTTTTGTCCACTTTTTCCCTTTCCCAACTGAACCACTTGAAAAGAAAAGGAAAAGTACAAAAATTATATACATATATATATATATATATTTATATGAACAACCACCATATATATCGCTAACTACTGAGCAGCAAATGATTTGATCAATCCATATTCCAAATTGATATATCGTGATTATGACACAAACTATTTGGTTCACAACTATTATTACTGCTAATTAAAAAATATATATCTCCTTAATTAGTCTTGTGAATTACTTATCTAAAATTAATCATCTTTAAATAAAACTTGCCTATTTGATTATGACATTTGTCAGTGATCCGAGGCCTCCAACCAAGAGTTAGAGTAACCCTCAATGATTGGATAGAACTTAATCACGCACTTCAATAAATCAGATACATATTCTTGCTTTATAATGAGCTAATGAATTAACGCGAAGTTAAAATATGCAATAAAATAATTAATTAATAAAATTAGAATATTGAAGGCAGGGTCAACGTCACATGGGAACGAATGATTAGAGACAATAATGTGTACAACCTACATTATAACACATTATGTGTAACATTCACAAAGATACTTATCCAATTTCCTATGTGTTTTAAAATCTCCAGCAGCCTTGAGTGTTTGATTAATTTTAATTTTTATGCAAGTTCACTATAAGAAGGAAATAAATCTTCTTATATTGACCCGTGAATTCACTTACATTCTGTGCAACTTGTTCGACTGAGGGCCACGTGTTATGTCAATTTTTTTTTAATGGGGTCACACCGCGGTGTAAAACAATTGCTCTTGTACTTGGAATTATCATCACAATTAAAGTTTTTATCTGAAAATTATTAGAATGTCAAAATCACAAATTAGTCTTAAAGGACGTGATGCTATGTAATGTATACCACATGGCAATGCATTTTATTTTTCTTTTTTGGGGGGTTTTTCACATCATGAAACTGAAAGAAAAGGGAAACGAGAAAAGGCAATTGATTAAAAGGTCCTCAAAAATAAAATAATTAAAGAAAAATCTGAAAAGACAATCGTGTCTTTCTTCTTAATTTCTTTGTTGTTTTTGAAGGTATAGTCCTAATTAATATAGAAAAATGACATAAATTAACTTTAAGACAAGCTTTTGAAGTTCTTCATCTTTTCATAGAGAGGACACCATCTAAAGGTTTTTCTACATGCAAAATTGAAAACTAATTAAAAGAATAATACGGCGTCCAATTAACTATAACATAACATGACAATTAAACATTACTATGCGTGCTATATATATATATATATATACATTTCCACCAGTTTACTGGTCATTAATTGGCCTTTATATATAATAAGGAGATTTTTGCGGTAGACCTTAAAAAATAAATACCAATAAATCTCTTTCTTAAACCTTGAAAATTTGTATATGAAAAAATTATCTGCCTTAAATACTTTTCAATTTTGATATGATTTTGACTATAGTACGTTTTTTCATTTTATTATGTGTTCATATTTTAGTCTCAAATGGTCTAATTAGGGCGGGTATGAATTAAACTATAAAATGAAGATTAGGGAGCCCTCCTTTACGGCCAAACTCAATTAACTACGCGCAGTTTTTTCCCTCATCTCCTCTTAATTGGCAAAGGATGGGACTCAATTAGATCCATAATATTCTAGGATGGTCCCATGGGGAGAGTGGTCATTTTATTTATTTATTTATTTATTAAGGAGGAACTGAGATACGGTACTTAAAATAGGAAACTGCAATCCTAATTAAGTATCAAAAAGTATATTACCATTAAATCGTGCTAGGGATAGATAAAAAAAAAAAAAAAAAAAAAAAAACTTTTTTTGCACAGACTAGAACACATAACTGATAACGAGTGAATGCTACAGAATTTTACTGTGTGATTTATTATGATAATTCTTTGGTGGGTACGAAAATTCCTTATTAATAATGCTCAGTTTTAAACCGTCGATCTGTATTAAATCTTATTAATTCTGCATATTTTTCTATTTTAATGTTATTTTAACTAGACCTAACATTTAGTAATATTCTGCGTGAGCTTATTTTCATTTTTATTTTTATTAAGGAAGTTGATGCAATTAATTTGGTGCCCTGTGAAAAGCTTCACAGTACTTATCATGGCATTTGCAGTATTGCCCATTTCACCATACTCTCACAATTATTTGGCATAAAAATTCTATGGAGTACTCTATGACATTGCTGACAAAGATGGATCTTTTAATATTTAGCAGAACCTTTTTACACTAGTACTACAATCTTACACTTGACGCATCTAATGATTTAGGATTTAGCAAGTTCATTAGATGGTATAACCACTAATAACTAATGTGACATATATTTAATTAATTAGCTCCTAGTTCCTATAAATATGCATGATTTAGTAGAATTCGCTTAAAGATTAAACTTTAGTTACTTAGAAAATAGAGAGAATTATTAAGCAAAAAATAATAAAAAATAAAAAGTGAGAGGAAAGTAGTACTTAAAAGATAAAATATATCCTTGAAAGGTAGGAGCAGAAGTATTGCTAATGCTAGGCTGTGAGGATGGATTTTGTTACCAAGTTTTGGTAATGATGAGAATTAGAAAGGAAATAGGACACACAAGAATTCCATGTAATGGGTGGTCATGCAAGCAATGACAACATGAAATAACAATACAATACAAAAAATATTGAGAGAGAGAGAGAGGATAATAGAAGGAGTGGGAAGTGGGGGGAGCACCGCAGATTCCGTGGTTCCAGGCTTGCACTCCAATCATCTCTTACACAAGTCGTTGAGGCAAAGTAATGGCCTTTTGCTTGCTTGTTTGCCTTCACACCCCCACCCCCCTCCTTAATCTCTTTCTCTCTCTAAAAACAATATATACATATATTATGTGTGTGTGTGTGCATATATATATGATATAATATATTATGTATATACAACATGTGTATGAGGCTGTTCTTTTGCAGTATATATATATATATATATATATATATATCATTTCTTCAAGATACGTGTTGCTTCACTGTGGGACTGTAACTGACACGCGCCTTGGAAAGTTCTCCAACCGTCACAAGAAAGAACATGGTTGATGCTTCCTTCCCTTCTTCTGTGGCGTCTTTCAACTCCTTTTGTTCTGGGGAACTATACATATATAATTATATAACTGTGTAATTAATTAATTATATGTGCCTGTGTAAAAACCAATCGACATGCTTCCTTCCCTTCTTCTGTGGCGTCTTTCAACTCCTTTTGTTCTGGGCAACTATACATATATAATTATATAACTGTGTAATTAATTAATTATATGTGCCTGTGTAAAAACCAATCGATATGTGAATATTCCTTAAAGAAGAGGAAATGTGGATTAAAACCCTATTCCAAATTATTGCATCTCAATTATCGAAGCTTAGTTTAAGAAAAGAAAAGAATACATATATATATATATACATCTAATTAAGTTGTAACTTGTAAGGTACTTGAAAGTTAAGATCACACTTAGTTATTGGGTACATGTATAGTTTTCAGATTATTCGGACTACATAACTAGAATGATTTAATCAACAAATGTTTCTTTGCAAACTATAATTAAATTAAATGCATTACTTGTCAAGTACGTATGCAACTAGGTTAAACATGAATACGTACATTATGTGAGGAAATTTGCCACTCTTATGTACTATAAGTCATTAATTATCTATTCAGCCCCTAATGGCAACTTGGTACCTCAATTTACTATACAACAATGAAAATTACAATTATAATATGATTTATCAAACAAAATCCCATTAAGAAAACATAACTTGAGCGAAACTTATCATTAACGAAATGTTAAATGCACTTACAAGTATGTTACAAATGTACGACATAGGACGTTTATTCATGTGGGCATTATAGAAACCAACGGTTTATATCGTGCACTTGTGATACTGGCGAGTGCATTTAACATATCTCTTCTCGAAATTGTGGTATTAATTTAATTATGCTATAGAAGGTGATATCATGACCAGAATATAGATGATCGATAAGGCTAATTAGCTTCATCATCTTTCAAGTGGCAAGTGAAAAACGAAGGTAGCACGCTAATAACGTGCAACCAAAAATGGCAATTAGGATATTGGTGGTGAGAAAAAGGGGTTGTTTTCATTACGTGAAGTGCGTTGGCAAAGTGTGAGAAAGAGAGTGTGAAACGGACCCTTACCTTTTAACAACCTCTTCTCTCCTTCCCTTCTAAACTCTTAAATAATCTCTCTTTAATTTATTATTATTATTTTTTTTTACCCCTCTCTCATCCTAATTTTGTAACTTTTCCGTTACGCTCCTGTTTGTTTTTAGCTAAATCCCTTTGATCCTAATTGCTTAATTTGTGGTGTTCCTAACCCAATTTACTAAAACTCCCTTTAATTGATTTCTATCTCTAGCTAAAAACGTTGTACTAAAAATACAACAAAGAAACTCCCCCATTCCAACTAGACTATAAATATAAATATACCCTTTCAGTGGTTGTAAACTAAAGAAAGAATATTGGCCTTGGAGAAAGAGAGAGACTAATTCACAGTTACTGTTCTATTGGGTGTCCTTTTGACTCCAATTTCTAAACTAAGACAATTCTCATCACTCTCTCTCTCTCTCTCTCTCTAGTTTCTATATATACAATCCAAAGCCAAAGTCTCTCTTCCTTGCTTCCTCTTTACCCTTCAATCTCTCTCTCTCTCTCTGGCTCCACATTAACCATGGAAGCTACAGCTCAAGAGGAAGTCAATCCCACATCCAAAGATCATACCGTGGTTGCAAAGGGCAAGCGCACCAAGCGCCAAAGACCACAATCTCCGATGCCTTTTGCCGCCGTAGCCGCCGCGACCAATTCCTACGGCGGCGAATACAATAACAATCACCACAACAGCAACAGCAACAATAGCAACAACTCCTCGTCTCCGACGACTTCCGCGGAGCTTCAAGACATAAGCACGGAGGAAGAGGAGGACATGGCCAACTGCCTAATCCTCCTCGCGCAAGGCCGGTTCCGCGGGCGATCCGCAACGCCGACGAAGGCGCTGCCTCCGATTGTCATCGACACGGAAGACGGCAGCGGGAGTGCTTTTAAGTACAGCAGCCGGAAATTTTTAGAAGCGACGAATGCGCCCGGTGCGGGCAGGGCTGGGTATTATGTCTACGAGTGCAAGACGTGTAACCGGACTTTCCCGTCTTTCCAAGCCCTCGGCGGTCACAGAGCGAGCCACAAGAAGCCCAAGGCCATGGCCGAAATCGAGAAGAAAACTCAGTTGTTCGCTTTACAGTCAGACGACGAAGATCAATTGCAATTAACCAAGAGCAACCACAATACTATTTCGTCCACGACGCTTTCTCTGCAATTGAACAACAGGAGTTTGTATGGAATTAGTCATAACAACAACAATCACCACATCACAAACAAGTCGCCCAACAAGGTTCATGAGTGCTCGATTTGCGGCGCGGAGTTCACCTCCGGCCAGGCGTTGGGCGGGCACATGAGACGACACCGCGCTCCGGCAGGGACCGTAGCAGCCACCGCCGCAGCCGCGACCGCCTTGTCCTTGAGTACTGTTTCGGCTACTCCGTTAATGGCCTTGGAGGCTCATGAAGATGATCATCAACAACAACATACAAAAAAAGCAAGAAATGTTTTGTCGTTGGATTTGGATCTCAATCTTCCAGCGCCGGAAGACGATCAACGGGATTCGAAATTCGGTTTTGTTACGTCCAAGCAGCAGCAACAACAACAACAACAACAGCAGCAGCAACAACAATCGTCTCTCGTGTTCTCCGCACCGGCTTTGGTGGATTGTCATTATTAAGAAGGGAGAAAGAGGTTAATTTTTTTTAATATTTTTTTTATGGTTTATTATGTGCCACGATTATTGATCTCAAAAATTAAGTCACATATTGATGTGAATTGTTAAGACTACCGATTTTTTTTTTTTCATATACACTTTTTTCACAAATGCAAAGTTATAAGATTCTTTTCATTCTTTTTATTGATGATGATGAGATCATCTTGATGAGCAATTGTTATATGGACTTTTTGATTCTTTTGTGTTATGAAAGGCTTTCAATTCATGAAAAGTGCATGATGGGGTATCGTCTTTTATGCTTTTCCAATTGGTCTTTATTTTTCCCCAATTGGGTTTGGCTCATTCTTTCATTTTAGCCAAAAGAAAAGAATAATTTTTCTTTTAAGGAAAAAAAAAAGGTAAGAAAAAAAAAGGAAAAGTTTCATTGTTTCAACTACAAGAAAGCCTGCTGGTTATCTGTGTCTCTCTAATGTAAGTGACAAGAATACAATAAAAGTACAGAAAGGCAGTGGGTTTACTGCAATTCCCACATGAATCCTCCTCTTGTCCTTTTTCTCTTTTTAATAACAAGATGCCACTTTAAAATTGCATCTACTTGGCTAATTTTTTTGTCATTTTCTTTGTTTGGTCCACCTCTTTGTTAGTTACTAGTACTAGCCTAATAAGTACACCTAAGCAATATCTGTAAATTATCCACTACTTGATGACCCACAAACCTTAGAATGCTTCCTTCCTAGCATATTCTGAAATCATGTTCCACTTCTACCTAAGTCTTTCTAGTGGGTGGTGTTATATAAATTACTAATTGTAAACTTACAATATTGGATTGAATTTCTCATATAAAACATATTAATGGAATTCC
The DNA here is from genome assembly GCF_000414095.1 of Morus notabilis. Taxonomy (NCBI): domain Eukaryota; kingdom Viridiplantae; phylum Streptophyta; class Magnoliopsida; order Rosales; family Moraceae; genus Morus; species Morus notabilis. The sequence goes on along the minus strand of NW_010363912.1, from coordinate 85,700 downwards.
TATATGCGTTTTCCAAATTAATTAGTTTGCTCAAATCAACTTGACTAGTCTAGAGGTTTCAAGCATTCATTTCTGAAAATCCAAAGTGCCAACTTGGTTTAATTTGGTAAGACTGTAAAGGGTAACGTACGGATTATACTAGCTAGATTCTTTGATTAAATTAATAAAATATACGTATATAACCAATCTATGTAATTAATGACAGATCAGTGCATCACAAAGTTGGCAACTACAATAATCACATGCACAATAAGGCAAGATAAAGAAGACAAATTCAGCTTAATTTGTACCAAAGTTTAGTCCTTTGTATTATGGCACTATTAATTAGCATCAATTAGCTGTTTTTAAGTAAGATTTAGGTGTCTATCGACCTCAAAAGAGAGAGAGAGAGAGAGATGAAATTTTTAGATTACTAGATGACTACGCCAAGTTGAGCAGTTGTGATTATTTTGGCATGGGAGAGTTAATTTGGTCAGTTCCTTGAGATTAAACAAGAGAGGAATTACTTGTAATTACTAATTAGGTTAGAGATAAATGTGCCAGTTTGGGTTTGGAGTCTTTGGACAGTTTTTAGAATTAGTGACAAAGCAAAATTGAATGGTATTTTAATCTTTAATTTCTTAAATGTCAGCACAAGATTAAATGCAATAATAAGTGCTTAATTTTTCTTGTCTCAAAATGAATTGTATACTTGTCCCTCCTCTATATGTGCGTTTGTGTCATAAGAATTTCAGAATTTGCCTATATATGAAACGTGACTCATAAATTAAATGAAAGGTTACATCACACAAAGAAATGCGTATACTTCTGCAGTTACGTTCATAATACTTCACCGATTAAGTAACTGTTTTATCATTAACAAAAAGAAAGAAATATATTAATGGTTAAAAAATTAGTCTTTGGAGAGAACTTCACGGAGCTAAATTGTTGAGTACTACGTGATCTCAGAAGTTGGGTATTGATGTTCTTTAACGACCTAAATAAAAGTTTTTGTGGCTAGCGGAATTTGTTATGTGCACGTCTGGTTAAAAAATTGAAACCCTAAATATAATAGTAACTTAGAATTTATCATTATTCAGGAAAAAACTTGGAATTACTTATTATTAGAAATCTTATTCTTGATAAGGGGAAATTAAAATAAAATAGAAGGAAAGAATCTCTTTCTTCATTAGTATAGAAAGCTGTTAATAATAAGTAATGTTCTTTGGAAGGTGAAATATGAATATAGTATTGGGAAAAACTTTGTAAATGAAAAAGGTATCACCCAAAAATGTGGAAAAGATGTTGAGGAAGAAAAAAAGAAGGCAATTAAAAAAATATATCGTGAATGTTAGTGACACCGACCTTATGAAACTTTATATATCAAACAAAACAGACAATCTTTACGGTGGAGCAAGTTAAGTATTTTCAACTGTTAAATTAGTTTTTTAACGGCTAGATCTGTGCATGTCCGTATTAAAAATTTACAACTCACCACATAGAACTGCTCCTGTTGCATATCTGACCGTTGAAAAATTAATTCAACGGTAAAAATACTTGCCCCCACCAGTGAAGCAAGATAGCTTGCTCCACCGTAAAGATTGTCAAACATAATAAAACCTCAAAAACCTCTGTAGTGATTCTTTCTTCATACGTACTTCACGTGCCCCAGCAGAAAAATATTTTTCTTTAGTTTATCGGTATATTTGGTACTTATTTTGTCATTTTGCCCACTAAACTCTTTTTAAAATTTAATTAAGGTATTTAAAAAAACTAATTAATGTATTTTCATTGATTTCCCTGTTAACCGATCTACATTCTTTTGTGCTATATATGTACCCCTTTTTTTCTCCTCTCACAATTTCTTTATACAAAAGATTTTTGATACTCATCAAGATTTATGGGGCTCGTTTATGCCTAGTTCAGGTGTAGTCTTGATATCAGCCCAATGATTTTGTAAGACTTGATGTAAGATCCAATCTCAGCCCCGGCCCCAAAGTTGATCTTCAGTCGGGCCTCAACCCGACCTTAAAGCCAACCTACTATACCAACTTTGGCCTAACACCAACCCATCCATGACGTGATGTTGGCTTCGGCCCGACCATGTCACCCTGATGACAACTCCAACCAACCCTAACCACACCTTAGCCCTAACTTAGGTTGTGATCCCGATTCGACCATGACACTAACTTCGTTTTAACCCGGCACTAGTCCTGTTAAAAATTGAAAATAAGATTTTGAATTTCTTAAATTTCAAAATTATATTAAAAAAATCAAAATTATGCCATCCCTTTCTAGGTTATAAAAAAGATCATGACTTTTATTTTTAATTTTATCACATTCATGCTTTCCAATTTTGAATTTATGCTCAATTCATACCTTTTTATCAGTCAATTATCAATTTTGATCCTAAAAAGACCCAACGCCCTTAAATAAGAAAGAATATAAGAAAAAATAAAAACTCAAAATAATAAAAATACAAACATGTGAAGGACAATTAGATTAGTTTCACTATCAACATCAATCTATGACAAAAAAAAATGTAAAGATTTAACATGAATTTTAAATGTGAAGGTATAAATTTAATACAATTCAAAATATAATGTATAAAATGGAGGATATCAAAATTTAAAAAAAAAAAAATCTTTAAAAATTGAGAATTTTTTTTTAAAACAAATTACACAATGTGTATTTGAAAAGAAAGTCACTCTGTAGTTTGTTCTTTTTTTTAACAACTTGTTTGATTTTTTAAATAATGCAGATAATACGCAACATATTTTGAAGTATAGATGATATAGAACTTTGAATAATTTTAAAACATTCCTTAATTCATATTCATATTCACATTCAAATAATAATAATAACAATAGTTTCATAATAATAATAATAATAAAACCAACATTATGAACATAGAACCGAGAACAGAATATCACTAAAGAAGTCTAACACAAACCCTACGAATAAGAATTCTACCACTCAGGTCCATATAAAAATAAAAACATCTTTGTGAAATAGCGAAATGAGCGAAAAAGAACCATTGAATCGGAAAACCAAAGCGGCGATTGCTTGCCGGCTGATATCATGAAGATGAAAATCCTCACAAAATTGCCAGCAAAATCTCTAATGCGATTCAAGTGCGTCTCAAGAAACTGGTATTCTCTCATCACCGCCGACTCTCACTTCATCACCACTCACCTTCAGCAGTCTCAGTACCACTCTAACTCTTCTAATCGCTCGTCTCTCCTTCTCGCGAAAAATAAAAGTTTCTTTGCTTCTGAAATTTTTTTGCTATGTGACGAATCAAATATCGAAATTTAGATACGTCATGCATCTTAAATAATATTATAAATTATTTATTGTTGATATGACTGTGTTTAGCAATGGCTTGGTTTGTCTGCTTATAAGTCCTTCGAAGAATTCCTTAAATATAATCCGATGGAACCTACAAGAGAGTTTAGGAAACTTCCAGAACCTTCAGTTGATAACTTTTTTGCCTTTGACGTGATTATATGATAAATTCTGTGTTCGACCCTTGTGATAAGGATTACAAGTTGCTTAGATGGCAGAAATTATGGATTCCGAAAAAGTACTTGCTCGTGTGTCTAGCCTGAAAACTAATTCTTGGAGATCAGAAGTTAAGCTCTATACGAGGATGAACTAGCGTCTTTCAAGTAGTCGAGTTGAACTAGACGGGGTTTTGTACTGGCGCATATTCTTATACGACAAATACATTGTCTAACTTTTGTTTGATCCTAATCGTTTTATGATTGACATTATTTTGAGAATGATTGGCTGATTGATTGTGGTTGAGATTAGATGTGCAGCTGACAAGTTTCTTATGGTAGTTTTCTGAAATATCTATAAACTTATCTTAGTTTCTATTTTTGAAAGTCAACTATTAATCCAAAGATGGTAAATTGATTTGATTGATATTTGATGGAGATTTCGTAGCTGGATGATCTTCCTCTATCTCCTAAGAACGTGTCCAGGTTCATATATCAGTTTCGAAAAGGTTTCAGAATTAAAGCAGATTGATTCGAACTAGTTTTGAGAAAGTCGACATTGACAACTATGTTGCAGTTATTGTTGCAACAAGGATCTGTAATAGATTTGGTTTAGCGAATTAATTGAAGAGGTTGTCAAGCTGTTATTATTTTTGCTTATTTATTCAAAGAGTCTCTTGTATCTATGTACACCTTTTGATTAGTTTTGCTGGGTTGTGTGAGAGGTGAGCACTTGTATTCAAGAGAGATGATTTGAGTGTTTTTTAGAGAAAAACTTAGTTGGAGGGATTCCAGTGTTAAAAAGTCGAGGGGATCTCGATGTACAAGTCCATTAGGAAATTGCAAGTTCATAGGCGTCTTCTTAGAGAGGGAGTCTCAGGTAGATTAAGTCCAATTGAATTGTAAAAGAGTTCTTAGTGGATTGTTCATCATCTGGGCGTGGCCCTGCGAAGTAGGTTGTTACCGAACCGCGATACCATTTCTCTCGTGTTCTTTTATTTTACGTTTCTGCATTATTCATATTGTCTTATAAAGTGTTAAAAGACTCAAACCGGTGCCAGCAATTGGTATCAGAGAGGGTCACTGACATGTATTTCGGTGAGGTCCTGGTGTACTGGTTGATTTTGCAGGAATGGTTGTCATGAGAGAAGGAGGATTTATGAACAAATCACCGTTTCTGGAAGGTGTCCATTACCCCTATTGGAAGGCTCGCATGAAAGCTTTCATTAAAGCTATTGATAAGAAGGCATGGTGATCTGTCTTAACCGGATGGACTCATCCAACAACTAAAGATGATAAAGGCAATACCGTCCCCAAGCCAGAAGAGGAATGGTCCAACGATGAGGACAAGCTAGCAAACAGTAATTCAAAAGCATTGAATGCCATTTTCAATGCTGTGGATGTTAATCAATTCAAATTGATTTCCGCATGTGAGTTCGCTAAAGAAGCGTGGGATATTCTTCGAACTGCACATGAGGTACGGATGCTGTGAAGTCTTCAAAACTTCAAATCCTCACAACCTGTTTTGAGCGTTTGCATATGGAGGAAGATGAGTGTATTGCCTATTTCATCTCAAAGTTTTGTGATATTGCTAATGAAGCCTTCGCCCTTGGAGAAAAATATTCTGAAGTCAAATTGGTGAAAAAGGCCTTGAGGTCACTTTTAGCATGTTTCGCTTACAAAGTGACAACCATCGAAGAAGCAAAAAACATGGAGAATATGAGACTTGATGAACTCGTAGGTAATCTTCAAACCTTTGAGATGAACTTTAAGGATAAAAAGAAAAGTAGAGGAATTGCTCTTCATGCAGATTATGATGATATGCCCACCAAAGATGAGACTGACGAAGATGAGGACTTGAGTGAGTCTCTTACTTTACTCATCAAAAACTTCAATAAAATGCTGAGAAAGATCAACAAGAAAAGGAGATTTTGAGAGAATTCAAAGAACAAAAATTTTCCAAAGAAGAATTTTAACTCTCAACGGTTTGAAGAGAAGAAAAGAAATAAAGGAATACAATGCCGAGAATGTGAAGGATTCATACATGTTCAAGCGGAGTGTGCAAACACTCTCAAGAAGAGAAACAAGGCTGCCATGGCGTCTATATGGAGTGATAATTCAGATGAAAGTCAAGAGGATGCAGATGATCACACCAGCAATTATGTGGCTTTCACTGTAAGAAACGAATTCACGGATAAAAATTTATTTAGCACTAATAATGTTGTTACAGAGTCTGTTGCAACATCGTCTGCAACAACCTCTAGTGGAGTTCTTGATGATACAGATTTTGAGAATGAAACTGAAGATGATAGTGACGATGATGACCTAAGTCTTGAGAATATTCAGGAGGCTTATAAGAAGATGTACATGTTGGGAATGGTGTCCTAGAAGCATGAGATGTAATAGGATATTTATTATTTATTTAATAAAAAGAGTTTATTCATTATTTTATGTGCATATATTTATGAATATTTTATGAATATCAATGAAACTTCCATGGTTATTTATGTAACCTTAAACATTGTATATAAATGTTATATACGAGAGGATAATGTTTAAGGATAATAATCAAAAAATAATGTTCATAATTAATTTAATTAAAGTTCGGAATCTTTAATTAAAACATTATTAATACATGTCATTCCCATTTAGAATGGAACGGTGTTATCCGCGCTGTTAATATGGTGAGATATTGAATGAGTGTTTTTTGCATAATGAGATTATGTGGAACAAGGACACATACACAATATGAATTTCTAATAATTCCGTTAAATATAGAAATTCTAATTGAGTCTATCGATGGTCATATATAGGATGATCTTAATCCTGAGTTCTTAACAGACTCTTATTTATGGATTTGTGTCTTTTGATTTACTCGGTACGGATTCTGAGATCCTGAATCCTATTCCTTGTATTTTGGAGACATGATGAAGTAGGTAGCCGGGAATGTTATTACACGAGATGGAATCCATTCCTTCTTAAGAAAGAAGTAGATAAATAATTCTCTTGAGGGTTGATTCGGTACTTGGACCAGTAGGAGCTCCGATTCATG
>NW_010363912.1:72674-78294 GCF_000414095.1 Morus notabilis | reverse complement strand
GTGGAAGACATTGGTTTTCTAAACACAAAGATTGGAGCAAGGACTGTTCGTGGTCAAAGAACTCAAGTTATCATCTGAGTCGGCTTCCAGGTATATTTTCTGATTGAGTTCTTAATAAATGAATTAATGAGATTAATTTATTCGTGCATAAATTAATATAATCTATAGAGTATCTCAAAAGTTTTATGAAAATTTTTGTTATACACGATCCGCCTTCCCCCCCGCACCACCACGCTTCCGCATCCGAATTCGATTCAGAGACCAACAGTACAGCAAATGGCTTGTTGTTTACAAATGAAATAAATCGCTTGAAGATGAAGTTGCTATCTTAATCAAGGAAAGAGATGAGTTGAAGAAGGCTGCAACAAGTTATGAAATCTTGGCAACAAAGCATCAGAGAAAGCTTGCTGAGACCAGACTCGAATTGGAGCAGACCGAGAAGAATTTGAGGATGCTAAACTCGAGCACAACAAAATTGGATCACTTACTCTCACAACAAAAAAACTTGTGGTGATCATTCAGGCCTTGGCTATAAGGGTCAAGGAATTTCTGGGAAGACTGTCTTTGTGAAAGGAGCCACCAATACTATGATGCAGTCCTTTAAGAAAGCTCGGGTAAGATCAGACAAGAAGTTTGTTGCAAAGCCTGTTGTAACAAGACAAGCAACATACATGTTTGTTCCAATCTGTCACTATTGTAATTTGCCTGGCCACATTAGACCTATATGTTACAAATACTTGAATGCTTCAAAAAGAGGTATGATCATTAATCCACCAAATACTGCATTCACAAGAAGGACACTTAAAGCAAAAATTGATATGCAAAATAAATTTCCTAGACGTGTGTGGGTAAGGAAATCTAATTTAAGGTGTCATGGGGCTTACACTTCTTTTAAAGCATGTACTACTAACTCTAAGTATTGTGGTAATGGTCACTTCAAGCTTTTGATAGGTGATAAAAGCAATATGCATGGGAGACAATCATATTCAGGGGGAGTAAGACTCGTAGAGGATTCAAGGAGAGTTGTAGAGGATTCAGGGGGAGCGATTTACATAAATCAATGAATTAGAACGTGATATGCAGGAGAGTGTTGCACATAGTGTTCCATCAGGTGTTGCAACACTTTCTGCGACAACAGTTTTATTTTGGCTTATTTTTGTCAAAAAGGGGGAGTAGGTAGTCTATGATGTTTTAGTTCAGGCGGAGTTTTTCTTGGAGACAATTTACTTCTGACTTTACAAAAGTTATTTTGTTTTAGTTTTCATTTTTAGTTTTGGCAAAACAATGCCAAAGGGGGAGATTGTTGGGATTTATTTCCCAAATTCTGTATTGATTCTAATCGTTTTATGATTGACATTATTTTAGGAATGATTGGCTGATTGATTGTGGTTGAGATTAGATGTGCAGCTGGCAAGTTTCTTATGGTAGTCTTTTGAAAGATCTGGAAACTTATCTTAGTTTCTATTTTTGAAAGTCAACTATTAATCTAAAAATGGTAAATTGATTTGATTGATATTTGATGGAGATTTCGTAGCTGGATGATCTTCCTCTGTCTCCTAAGAACGTGTCCAGGTTCATATATCAGTTTCGAAAAGGTTTCAGAATTAAATCAGATTGATTCGGACTGGTTTTGAGAAAGTCGACCTTGACAGCTATGTTGCAATTATTGTTGCAATAGATTTGGTTTAGCGAATTAATTGAAGAGGTCGTCAAGCTGTTATTATTTTTGCTTATTTATTCAAAGAGTCTCTTGTATCTCTGTACACCTTTTGATTAGTTTTACTAGGTTGTGTGAGAGGTGAGCACTTGTATTCAAGAGAGATGATTTGAGTGTTTTTTAGAGAAAAACTTAGTTGGAGGGATTCTAATGTTAAAAAGTCGAGGGGATCTCGCTGTACAAGTCCATTGGGAAATTGCAAGTTCATAGGCATCTTCTTAGAGAGGGAATCTCGGATAGATTAAGTCCAATTGAATTGTAAAAGAGTTCTTAGTGGATTGTTCATCATCTGAGCGTGGCCTCGCGGAGTAAGTTGTTACCGAACCGCGATATCATTTCTCTCGTGTTCTTTTATTTTACGTTTTTGCATTATTAATATTGTCTTATAAAATGTTAAAAGACTCAAACCAGTACCAACATAAACGACAAGGAGTTTCATGAAATAGACACGTCAAGTATCAGTTCTAGGAAGACTGAAGTCGACATGCCGCGCCCAAATACGAAATCGCAGAACTCTTGAAGCGGAAAGGAAACTCACTCGTTATTTTTGCAAAATTGTTACACTGAGGTGGAGTGCTGGTCGATGCAGGAAAACGGCATGTCGTTCGGATCGAAGCTAAGGTGGACTAAGCAGTGGACAGTCAGTAGTCCCTTTGTTCACACCTCTGTTGACATGTGGCAATGATTGGGAGTTTGGAAGGATCGGTCTTGTCTTGAGGATTTTAAGAAGAAGACTACTAAATTTTAACAAGACATTAATGTCGTATGATCTCTCCAGTGGAGAGGAGAGATTGGAATATTGATCACAATAAGGCCTTTGAGTATGTGGAGAGCCTGGTTTAAGTCTATACAGAAGAATAATTGTTCTACTTTATGGAATGTAAGTGAGTTAGAGATGCGGCGCAAAAAGATCAAGCATTTACAGCACGTTGGGACAAATAAGGCAATTTTACGACTTTTAGAAGATAGGTGACGTTGCCAAATTCTTGTGAAATATTATACATTACAAACGTCTAAACTTTTTGCAGTATGTCGTTTTTCTTTTTCCTTTTCTTTTTTTTTCCTTTCTCAACTTAGTAGGTATTAGTTATTACGCAACTTTTTGGTTTTTTTAAGAAAAAAAAATACAGATATCGTAATATGCAACTTTTTTTTTTTTAATGATAGATAACATAGAACTTTTCCTCCAAAAAATTTTGAAAAAGAGATAATATAGAACTTTAATAATTTAAAAGATTCCCATCACTTCACAAAAAGAAAAAATACAAATAAAAATTTAACCGACATTACCCAAATACCGAGTCACTGGAAGTCTTATATACAAACCCTAAAAATACATATCGAGTCCTCTACATTCAGTTCCATATATGATACACACACACATATAACCATCATTCGTGGAAAACCTAAGCAGATACCGCCATGCGGAAACAAAAAACCATGGAATCAAAATGGCGATTAGGCGGCGGCTCCTTGCCCGACGATATCGTCAAGAAAATCCTCACAAAATTGCCAGTAAAATCTCTGCTGCGATTCAAGTGCGCCTCAAAAAACTGGTATTCTCTCATCACCGCCGACTCTCACTTCATCACCACTCACTTTCAGTGCCAATCTAACTCTCTCAACTCTCTCAACTCTCTCTTCTTCTCGCCAGAAACAATAGTCTCATTTTTGTTGCTTTGTGATGAACCGAAAATCGTAAACTTTGATACATCATACATCAAAAAAAAATATTATTATTGATGATATGACTGTATGTAGTAATGGTTTAGTTTCTTTGCTTATAAATCTTTCGAAGAATTCCTCAAGAATAATCATGTGGAACCCTGCAACAAGACAGTTTAGGAATCTTCCAGAACCTTCGGTTGATGAACTTTTAGCCTTTGACAAGATTAGTTTAAGTTCCGGGTTCGACATTCATGATAAGGATTACAAGTTGCTTAGGTCTCGTTTATTTTGCAAATTTGAGTTTTTAATTCGAGTTAAGATGTGATATTTTTTTAAAACTTTTAACCGTAGCAAAAAAAATTAGATGTGATATTTTCTGAAAATTTTAACTGTAAAAACCTAAAATTGAAAACTCAAATCAGTAAAATGAACGACATCTTAAAATGACACCAATTATGAAGTCCGAAAAAGCGCTCGTTAATGTGTTCAGCCTTAAAAGCAATTCTTGGAGAGAAATTAGAGCTTGGCCGAGGAGAATAAAGTGTCGTCTTCCAAGTTGCAGAGTTAGAACTGAACGGGGTTTTGTGCTGGCTCGGATATGAAACGCAAGATGTCATGTCATTTGATCCAAACGACGAGGTATTTCAGGAGACGTACACGCCAAGTACTGATCGTAGCAAGACGGAAGTTGTGGAGATCGTGAAGTGGAAAGGAAAAATGCTTGCGGTGGTTATACTAAAGCCCCGTTCACTTCACCAATTTGAGTTTAGAATTTGAGTTTTGCTACAGTAAAAAGTTCTCAGAAACAGTCACATCTAACCTTTTTGCTACAATAAAAAGCTCTCACATAAAATCACATCTCAACTCAAATTACAAACTCGAATCAGCGAAGTGAACAGGCCCTAAGTTATTACACCGACAATTCGATGCAGGAAAACGACATGTCGGATCGAAACCGAGGTGGACTAAGCATTGGACGGTCAGTAATCCTTTTGCTGACACATTTGTTTACACCTGGCGATGGTTGGGAGTTTGGAAGGATCAATTTCTCGTTGTGAGGGTCGTCGGAAGAGGAAGTGAGTACGAGGAGACATTGATGTCGTATGATCTCCCCCGCGGAAAGAAGAAAGTCGTTATTTAGAAACATGACGTGTTCTTGGAGTATAAATCAGATCAACAAGGCCTTTGAGTATTTGGAGAGCCTCGTTTCAGTCTATCCACAAAGGTAATTCTTCAACTTGAACATGGAATGTGAGTTAATGATGCTGCCTAGAGAGATCTAGGGTCCATTTAATTCGCTGATTCGAGTTTTTAATTTTGATTAAAATCTAACTGTAGTAAAAAAAAAAATTAAATGTGACTGTTTCTGAGAGCTTTTTACGGTAGCAAAACTCGAATTCTAAACTCGAATCGGTGAAATGAACGAGACTCTAGTCTAAATGGCGCTTTGGGATCACCTTAAGATCAAATAAGGTAATTTTATGTGTCGACCGATCGGATAATGTCACTTTTAGACGAAATTTATAAAAAAGAAAACAAAAAAAGTTTTTTTTTTTGATAATTTTTGTTTTGGTAGTATGTTGATAACAAGAATTGTGGATTATCATTCTAATTGTGTTTCTTATCATTGCATCCAATATGTTTAATTTTCTATTTTGGTTCAATATTTTTATTTTTTGGATTCTGTCGTAGTTTTCTTATTTTTAATTGTGTGTAGGTGTTTTTACATCGTTTTCCATTTGTATTTTGTCTAATGAAATAGGTGCATCTTTTTGTGACGAAAACGATATACATTGTTGAATGAATGAGTTTCTACATGCAACTTTATTTCTCGTATAAATGAATTTTGAAACTATCCGGGGCAGTCCCGGGGGTGCCCCGGGACAGCCCTGGTACAGCCCCGGGGCAACCCCGGTACAACCCCGGAGCACCCCCGGTACAGCCCTGGGGCAGCCCCGGGACTGCCCCGGGACACCCCCGGTACAGATATACATTGTTGAATGAATGAGTTTCTACATGCAACTTTATTTCTCGTATAAATGAATTTTGAAACTATCCGGGGCAGTCCCGGGGGTGCCCCGGGACAGCCCTGGTACAGCCCCGGGGCAACCCCGGTACAACCCCGGAGCACCCCCGGTACAGCCCTGGGGCAGCCCCGGGACTGCCCCGGGACACCCCCGGTACAGCCCTGGGGCTGCCACGGGACTGCCACAGGACAGACCCGGGGCATCCTCG
>NW_010363912.1:68017-72267 GCF_000414095.1 Morus notabilis | reverse complement strand
CGGGGCCAGCCTCGGGACAGCCCCGGTACATCCTCGGGACAGCCCTGGGACTGCCCCGGGATAGCCCCGGGGTAACCCCGGGACAGCCCCGGGTCAACCCCCGTCCAGCCATGGGGCAGCCCCGGTACAGCCCCGGGGCACCCTCGGTACAGTACCGGGGCACCACCGGGACTGCCTCGGGACACCCTCGGTACAGACCTTGGGCAGCCCCAGGACTGCCCCGGGGTACCCTCGAGACAACCGCAGGGCATCCCCGAGAATCCCCGGGGCATCCCCGGTACAGCCGTGTGGCAACCCCGGTACAGCGTAGGGACAGCCCCGGAAAAGCGTCGGGGCAGCCCCCGGTACAGCCCGGGACAGCCCCGGTACAGCCCGGGGTACCCCCGGGGCAGCCCTGCGCAACCCCAGGACAGCCCCGGGGCACCCCCGGGACAGCCTCGGGGGCACCCCCGGTACAGCCCCCGGGCACCCCAGGTACGGCCCTGGGGCAGCTCCAGGACGGCCCCGGGACACCCCCGGTAAAGCCCTGGGGCAAACCCGGGTCTGCCCCGCGACAACCCCGGGGCACCTCCGGTACCGCCCCGGGGCATCCCTGGTACAGCCTCGTGGCAGCCTCGGGGTAACGCCGGGATAGCCCCGGGACAGACCCGGTACAGCCCCGGGGCACCCTCGGTACAGCCCTAGGTCACCCGCGGGACTGCCCCGGGACACCCCCGGTACAGCCTTTGGGCAGCCCCGGGACTGCCCCGGGACAACCCCGGTACAGCCCCCGGACTGCCATGGGATAGCCCGGGGCACCTTCGGGACAACCTTGGGGAACCTCCGGGACAGCCCCGGGATACCCCCGGGACAGCTCCGGGATTGCCCCGGGGCAGCCCCAGGACAACCCCGGGACAGCCCGGGGCACCGCCGAGACAGCCCTGGACAAACTCGGGGCACCCCCGGTACAGCCCCGGTACGGCCCCGGTATAGCCCTAGGCAGCCCCGGGGCACCACCGGTACAGCCTTGAGGCACCCCCGGTACAGCCCCAGGACAGCCCCGGGCACCCCCGGTACAGACCCAGGGTAGCCCCGGGACAGCCCCGTTACAACCCTGGGGCAGCCCCGGGACTGCCCCGGGATAGCCCCGGGGCACCCCCGGGGCAGCGCCGGGGCACCCCCGGGGCAGCGCCGGGGCACCCCCGGGGCAGCGCCGGGGCACCCCCGGGGCAGCGCCGGGGCACCCCCGGGGCAGCGCCGGGGCACCCCCGGGGCAGCGCCGGGGCACCCCCGGGGCAGCGCCGGGGCACCCCCGGGGCAGCGCCGGGGCACCCCCGGGGCAGCGCCGGGGCACCCCCGGGGCAGCGCCGGGGCACCCCCGGGGCAGCGCCGGGGCACCCCCGGGGCAGCGCCGGGGCACCCCCGGGGCAGCGCCGGGGCACCCCCGGGGCAGCGCCGGGGCACCCCCGGGGCAGCGCCGGGGCACCCCCGGGGCAGCGCCGGGGCACCCCCGGGGCAGCGCCGGGGCACCCCCGGGGCAGCGCCGGGGCACCCCCGGGGCAGCGCCGGGGCACCCCCGGGGCAGCGCCGGGGCACCCCCGGGGCAGCGCCGGGGCACCCCCGGGGCAGCGCCGGGGCACCCCCGGGGCAGCGCCGGGGCACCCCCGGGGCAGCGCCGGGGCACCCCCGGGGCAGCGCCGGGGCACCCCCGGGGCAGCGCCGGGGCACCCCCGGGGCAGCGCCGGGGCACCCCCGGGGCAGCGCCGGGGCACCCCCGGGGCAGCGCCGGGGCACCCCCGGGGCAGCGCCGGGGCACCCCCGGGGCAGCGCCGGGGCACCCCCGGGGCAGCGCCGGGGCACCCCCGGGGCAGCGCCGGGGCACCCCCGGGGCAGCGCCGGGGCACCCCCGGGGCAGCGCCGGGGCACCCCCGGGGCAGCGCCGGGGCACCCCCGGGGCAGCGCCGGGGCACCCCCGGGGCAGCGCCGGGGCACCCCCGGGGCAGCGCCGGGGCACCCCCGGGACAGCCCCGGGGCACCCCCGGGACAGCCCCGGGGCAACCCCGGTATAGCCCCGGGATACTCCTGGGGCGCCCCCGGGACATCCCCGGGACAACCCAAGGGCCGCCCCGGGGCAACCCCGGTACAGCCCCGGGACACCCCCGGTACCTCCCCGGGGCACTCCCAGGACTGCCTCGAGACACCACTGGTACAGCCCCGGTACAGCCCCCGTGCACCACCGGTACAGGCCTGGGGAAGCTCCAGTACTGCCCCGGGACACCCCCGGTACAGCCCTGGGGCAACCCAGTTCTGCCCCGCGACAGCCCCGGGGCACATCCGGGACAACAGCCCCGGGGCAGACGCGGTACAGCCCCGGGGAAGCCCAGGGCACCCCCGGTACAGCCCCGGGAAAGCCCGGGGACTGCCCCGAGACAGCGCCGAGGCACCCTCGGTATAGCCCCGGGACAACCACGGGACTGCCCCGGGAAAGCCTCGGGGCACCCCCGAGACAGCGCCGGCGCACCCCCGGGTCAGCCCCGAGGAACCCTAGCACAGCACCGGGGCACCCCCTTGACACCCCCGGTGCAGCCCCGGTACAGCCCCAGGCCAGCCCCGGTTCAACACCAGGGCGGCCCCGGTACAGCCCCGGGGCACCCTTTGGGATGCCCCGGGATTACCCCGGGACAGCCCTAGTATAACCTTTGGGCAGCCCAGGGACTGCCCTAGGACAGCCCTGGGGAACCCCCGGGACAGCCCCGGGGCACCTCTTGGACAGCCCCGGGGCACCCCTGGGACAGCCTCGGGGCACCACCGGGACAGCCCAGGGCACCCCAGGACTGCCGCGGGACAGCCCCGGTACAGCCCTGTGGCAGCCCCGGTACAGCCCTGTGGCAGCCCCGGTACAGCCCTGTGGCAGCCCCGGTACAGCCCTGTGGCAGCCCCGGTACAGCCCTGTGGCAGCCCCGGTACAGCCCTGTGGCAGCCCCGGTACAGCCCTGTGGCAGCCCCGGTACAGCCCTGTGGCAGCCCCGGTACAGCCCTGTGGCAGCCCCGGTACAGCCCTGTGGCAGCCCCGGTACAGCCCTGTGGCAGCCCCGGTACAGCCCTGTGGCAGCCCCGGTACAGCCCTGTGGCAGCCCCGGTACAGCCCTGTGGCAGCCCCGGTACAGCCCTAGGGCACCCGCGGGACGGCCCCGGGACGCCCACGGTGCAGCCTTTGCGCAGCCCCGGGACTGCCCCGGGACACCCCAGTACAGCCCTGGAGCAGCCCTGGGACTGCCATGGGAAAGCCCGGGGCACCCTCGGGACAGCCCTGGGGCACCTCCGGGACAGCCCCGGGACAGCCTCAGGGCACCCCCGAGACAGCCCCGGGGCAGCCCCAGTACAGAACTGGGGCAGCCCCGGTACAGCGCCGGGGCACCCCCGGGACAGCCCCGGGACAGCCTCAGGGCACCCCCGAGACAGCCCCGGGGCAGCCCCAGTACAGAACTGGGGCAGCCCCGGTACAGCGCCGGGGCACCCCCGGGACAGCCCCGGGACAGCCTCAGGGCACCCCCGAGACAGCCCCGGGGCAGCCCCAGTACAGAACTGGGGCAGCCCCGGTACAGCGCCGGGGCACCCCCGGGACAGCCCCGGGACAGCCTCAGGGCACCCCCGAGACAGCCCCGGGGCAGCCCCAGTACAGAACTGGGGCAGCCCCGGTACAGCGCCGGGGCACCCCCGGGACAGCCCCGGGACAGCCTCAGGGCACCCCCGGTACAGCCGTGGGGCTACCCCGGTACAGCCCTGGGGCACCCCCCGGCATCCCCGGGACAGCCCAAGGGTAGCACCGGGACAGCCCCAGGGCAGCTCCGGTACAGCCCCGGTACAACCCCGGGGCATCCCCGGTACATCCCCGGGACTACCCAGGACACCCCTGGTACAGCCCTAGGGCAGCCCCCGGGATAGCCCAGGGGCAGCCCTGGGACTGCCCCGGGGCAACCCCGGGACAGCCCCGGGGCACCCTCGGGACAGCCCCGGGGTACCACCGGGATAGCCCAGAGGCACCCCTAGGGCAGCCCCGGTACAGCCCTAGGGCAGCCACGGGATAGCACCGGAACACCCCCGGTACAGCCCTGGGGCAACGACGGGATTGCCCCGGGATAGCCCCCGGGACAGCCCCGGGGCATCCCCAGGAGAGCCCTGGGGCACCCCCGGGCAGCCCCGGGACAGACGGGGCACCCCCGGTACAGCCCCGTGGCTTGCCCGGGAAAGCCCTGGTACAGCCCTGGGGT
>NW_010363912.1:66682-67838 GCF_000414095.1 Morus notabilis | reverse complement strand
CACACCTGGGGTAGCCCCGGGACATCCCCAGTACAGCCCAGGCGCAGCCCCGGGACTGCCCCGGGAAAACCCCGGGTTACCCCCGGGACAGCCTCGGGACAGCCCCGGGGCTCCCCCGGTACAGCCCCATGGTAGCCCCGGTTCAACCCCGTGGCTGCCCTGGTACATCCCCGGGACAGCCCTGGGGAACCCCCGGGGCACCCCCGGTACAGCCAAGACGCAGCCCTAGTACAGCACCGGGGCAGCCCTGGGGCACCCCCGAGATAGCCCTGGGGCACCCCCATTACAGCCCCGGCACAGCCCCGGGGCACCCCCGGGACAGCCCCGGGGCACCCCCGGTACAACAACGTGGTAGCCCCGGTACAGACCCAGGGTGGCCCAGACACCCCCAGTACAGCTCTGGGGCACCCCCGGTACTTCCCCCGGGATCCCCCAGGGCAGCCCCGGGGAACCCCCGGGACAGCCCCGGTGCACCCCCGGGACAGCCCCGGGGCACCCCGGGGCACCCACGGTACAACCCCGGGACAACCCCGGGGCACCCCCGGTACAACCCCGGTACAGCCCCGGGGCACCCCCGGTACAGCCCAAGGGCAGCCCCGGGACAACCCGAAGGCAGCCTAGGCACCCTAGTACAACACCAGGGCAACCCCGGAACAGCCCCGGGGCACCCCCGATACAGCCCTGGGGCACCCCCGGGACTGCCCCGGGACAGACCCGGGGCACCCCCGGGACAGCCCCGGGGCACCCCCGGTACAGCCCCGGTATAGCACCAGGACAGCCCGTAGAGTCCCCCAGGATAGCCTTGGGACACCCCCGGGGTAGCCCCGGTACAGCCCCGGGGCACCCCTCCGGAACAGCCCCGGGGCACCCCCGATACAGCCCTGGGGCACCCCCGGGACTGCCCCGGGACAGACCCGGGGCACCCCCGGGACAGCCCCGGGGCACCCCCGGTACAGCCCCGGTATAGCACCAGGACAGCCCGTAGAGTCCCCCAGGATAGCCTTGGGACACCCCCGGGGTAGCCCCGGTACAGCCCCGGGGCACCCCTGGTATAGCCCCGGGACAACCCCGGCACAGCCCCGGGATTGCCCCGGGGCAGCCACGGACAGCCCCGGGGCACTCCCGGGGCATGCCCGGGACAGCCCCGGGGGAGCCC
>NW_010363912.1:65224-65490 GCF_000414095.1 Morus notabilis | reverse complement strand
ACCGGCCCCAATGCCCTCCCGGGCCTGCCCAAGGGCAGCCCCTGGACAGCCCTGGGGCTCCCCAGGACAGCCCCTGGGTGCCCCGGGACAACCCCGGCACAGCCCCGGGATAGCCACGGGGCAACCACAAACAGCCCCGGGGAACTCCCGGGGCATGCCCGGAACAGCCCCGGGGCACCCCCGGGATAGCCCCGGGACAGCCCCTGGGCACCCCCGCAACAGTCTCGGGGGTGCCCTGGGACAACCCCGGGCCGGCCCCGGGCGCC